>NC_092096.1:11559031-11736531 GCF_045679555.1 Salvelinus alpinus
ATGAATCAAACATCTGTTATTACTACGTAACAGACCCTCTCTACGGTTTATTAATGAATCACACAGCTGTTATTACTACGTAACAGACCCTCTCCACGGTTTATTAATGAATCAAACATCTGTTATTACTACGTAACAGACCCTCTCCACGGTTTATTAATGAATCAAACAGCTGTTATTACTACGTAACGGACCCTCTCCACGGTTTATTAATGAATCAAACAGCTGTTATTACTACGTAACAGACCCTCTCCACGGTTTATTAATGAATCAAACATATGTTATTACTACGTAACGGACCCTCTCCACGGTTTATTAATGAATCAAACATCTGTTATTACTACGTAACAGACCCTCTCCACGGTTTATTAATGAATCAAACATCTGTTATTACTACGTAACAGACCCTCTCCACGGTTTATTAATGAATCAATCATCTGTTATTACTACGTAACAGACCCTCTCCACGGTTTATTAATGAATCAAACAGCTGTTATTACTACGTAACAGACCCTCTTAACGGTTTATTAATGAATCAAACAGCTGTTATTACTACGTAACAGACCCTCTCCACGGTTTATTAATGAATCAAACATCTGTTATTACTATGTAACAGACCCTCTCCACGGTTTATTAATGAATCAAACAGCTGTTATTACTACGTAACAGAACCTCTCCATGGTTTACTAATGAATCAAACATCTGTTATTACTACGTAACAGACCCTCTCCACGGTTTATTAATGACTCAAACAGCTGTTATTACTACGTAACAGACCCTCTCCACGGTTTATTAATGAATCAAACATCTGTTATTACTACGTAACAGACCCTCTCCACGGTTTATTAATGACTCAAACAGCTGTTATTACTACGTAACAGACCCTCTCCACGGTTTACTAATGAATCAAACATCTGTTATTACTACGTAACAGACCCTCTCCACGGTTTATTAATGAATCAAACAGCTGTTGTTACTACGTAACGGACCCTCTCCACGGCTTATTAATGAATCAAACATCTGTTATTACTACGTAACGGACCCTCTCCACGGCTTATTAATGAATCAAACATCTGTTATTACTACGTAACGGACCCTCTCCACGGTTTATTAATGAATCAAACAGCTGTTATTACTACGTAACGGACCCTCTCCACGGTTTATTAATGAATCAAACAGCTGTTATTACTACGTAACGGACCCTCTCCACGGTTTATTAATGAATCAAACATCTGTTATTACTACGTAACAGACCTTCTCCACGGTTTATTAATGAATCAATCATCTGTTATTACTACGTAACAGACCCTCTCCACGGTTTATTAATGAATCAAACAGCTGTTATTACTACGTAACGGACCCTCTCCACGGTTTATTAATGAATCAAACAGCTGTTATTACTACGTAACAGACCCTCTCCACGGTTTATTAATGAATCAAACAGCTGTTATTACTACGTAACGGACCCTCTCCGCGGCTTATTAATGAATCAAACATCTGTTATTACTACGTAACAGACCCTCTCCGCGGCTTATTAATGAATCAAACAGCTGTTATTACTACGTAACGGACCCTCTCCACGGTTTATTAATGAATCAAACAGCTGTTATTACTACGTAACAGACCCTCTCCACGGTTTATTAATGAATCAAACAGCTGTTATTACTACGTAACAGACCCTCTCCGCGGCTTATTAATGAATCAAACAGCTGTTATTACTACGTAACGGACCCTCTCCACGGTTTATTAATGAATCAAACAGCTGTTATTACTACGTAACAGACCCTCTCCGCGGCTTATTAATGAATCAAACAGCTGTTATTACTACGTAACGGACCCTCTCCACGGTTTATTAATGAATCAAACAGCTGTTATTACTACGTAACAGACCCTCTCCACGGTTTATTAATGAATCAAACAGCTGTTATTACTACGTAACGGACCCTCTCCGCGGCTTATTAATGAATCAAACATATGTTATTACTACGTAACGGACCCTCTCCACGGTTTATTAATGAATCAAACAGCTGTTATTACTACGTAACAGACCCTCTCCACGGTTTATTAATGAATCAAACATCTGTTATTACTACGTAACAGACCCTCTCCACGGTTTATTAATGAATCAAACAGCTGTTATTACTACGTAACAGACCCTCTCCACGGTTTATTAATGAATCAAACATCTGTTATTACTACGTAACGGACCCTCTCCACGGTTTATTAATGAATCTAACATCTGTTATTACTACGTAACGGACCCTCTCCACGGTTTATTAATGAATCAAACAGCTGTTATTACTACGTAACAGACCCTCTCCACGGTTTATTAATGAATCAAACATATGTTATTACTACGTAACGGACCCTCTCCACGGTTTATTAATGAATCAAACATATGTTATTACTACGTAACGGACCCTCTCCACGGTTTATTAATGAATCAAACATATGTTATTACTACGTAACGGACCCTCTCCACGGTTTATTAATGAATCAAACATCTGTTATTACTACGTAACAGACCCTCTCCACGGTTTATTAATGAATCAATCATCTGTTATTACTACGTAACAGACCCTCTCCACGGTTTATTAATGAATCAAACATCTGTTATTACTACGTAACGGACCCTCTCCACGGTTTATTAATGAATCAAACATCTGTTGTATTGTGGAAGCCTGCAGCGTTCCGTGATACGTGAGGATCCCTACGGAGACAACCATGTTGTCATGTGATCCCAATCACTTTCAGTTTTTATAAAGGCACACATCAACCTTCAACTCGCGACTGTTGTCCATCTCATCATACCTTATGCCATCTTACCTCACGCCGTACATTCTAAAGATATACCTGGGTTTATGTCAGCAACAGTCAAGTACGTTGTTCCCACTCGCCTCTGTCTGAATACCTCTTCACTATGAAGTGATGAACGTTGATATTGCGGAGAGAGAGCGCATCTGTCGCTTCCTCAGATATTTACTGGTGAGAGTTATTATTGTGGGAAAATAAAGGGTTGTGCTGTGGTGCCAGGTTCAGGTGCCTCAACCATCTCATGAGTCTCAGATGAGATGTATATAAAACCAGATCTCCTCCTCCGCTCTCTCCTCTTATTCCTCCACCCGCAGCCGTGGTGTGTTATTACCCCTGGCTCTACCTGTACCCCCCACCCCACCCCTTCCAAGGGTAATAACACCACATACCCCTGCCTCTGCTTCTACCTCTACCTGTACATTACCACCCCCTCCCCCCCCGCCGAAGGTAATAACACCACATACCCCTGCCTCTACCCCCCCCCCCCCCACCCCTTCCATGGGTAATAACACCACCTACCCCTGCCTCTACCTGTACCCCCCCACCCCTTCCACGGGTAATAACACCACATACCCCTGCCTCTACCTGTACCCCCCCACCCCTTCCACGGGTAATAACACCACATACCCCTACCCCTACCTGTACCCCCCCCCCCCCCCCCCCAAGGGTAATAACACCACATACCCCTACCCCTACCTGTACCCCCCCCCCCCCCCACCCCTTCCACGGGTAATAACACCACATACCCCTGCCTCTGCCTCTACCTGTACCCCCCAACCCCTTCCAAGGGTAATAACACCACATACCCCTACCCCTACCTGTACCCCCCCCCCCCCCACCCCTTCCAAGGGTAATAACACCACATACCTCTACCTGTACCCCCCCCCCCACCCCTTCCAAGGGTAATAACACCACATACCCCTACCTCTGCCTCTACCTGTACCCCCCAACCCCTTCCAAGGGTAATAACACCACATACCCCTGCCTCTGCCTCTACCTGTACCCCCCAACCCCTTCCAAGGGTAATAACACCACATACCCCTACCCCTACCCGTACCCCCCCCCCCCCACCCCTTCCAAGGGTAATAACACCACATACCCCTACCTGTACCCCCCCCCCCCCACCCCTTCCAAGGGTAATAACACCACATACCCCTACCTCTACCTGTACCCCCCCCCACCCCTTCCAAGGGTAATAACACCACATACCCCTACCTGTACCCCCCCCCACCCCTTCCAAGGGTAATAACACCACATACCCCTACCTCTACCCACCCCCCACCCCTTCCAAGGGAAATAATACCACATAACCCTACCCCTACCCCTACCTGTACCCCCCCCCCTTCCAAGGGTAATAACACCACATACCCCTACCCCTACCTCTACCTGTACCGTACCCCCCCCACTCCCCGTTCCGAGGGTGATAACACCCCGTTTTGCTTCCTCTCCACCAACAGCAGATGCTTCCCTCTCAGATGTCTGTGTGTGTTTCCGTGGTAATGGGATGCATAATTACAGTGTGCCTGGGTAAACCGTGTTAGCTGGCACAGAGAGCAGCTCGCTGACGAACATGTGGTCGGGAGAGCCAGCGGCGACCAGGCGCCTGCCTGTCTCCTATCTCTGCTCTCTCTTTTCTTTCCCCTCATTCGTCTCTCTCTCTTCTCATTCGTCTCTCTCTCTCCTCCCTCTCTCATTCGCCTCTCATGGCTTAGTAGAGAAAGCACAAATCACAAATCCCATGCTTTGCTGAGCCTCCATTTGGTCTGTCTTTATACTGAACACACACACACACGACCCCACCGCGATCAACACACTCACACACGACCCCGCCGCAATCAACACTGCATTGTTATAAAGGTCCATTGTTCTTTGTCAGCCAGCCTAGATAACAGACGTAGTAGCCAATCAAAAATCACAACAGCCTCAGCTCCAATCCCTCAGGGAAGAGGAAATTGCTCTGTTCCTATTCTCTGTATCCCAGTTGGAGATAATAGATATAATTGTATAAATAGTTGATGAACAAGAGAGATATTAGAGGAACAAACTGTTCTGTCAGGAAGCATAGATAAAACTGAGGCTTCTAAAGATGACGTTCCTCTGAAATAAATACCACTGATGTATCATTCAGGGGTTATACCCCAACTGTCTTAACTGTCCAGACGCTTCTGTCAATGTCTGCATCCCAAATGGCACCCCATTCCCTATGTAGTACACTACTTTAGACCAGAGCCCTATTCCCTATGCAGTACACTACTTTAGATCAGAGCCCTATTCCCTATGTAGTACACTACTTTACACCAGAGCCCTATTCCCTATGTAGTACACTACATTAGACCAGAACCCTATTCCCTATGTAGTACACTACTTTAGACCAGAGCCCTATTCCCTATATAGTGCACTACTTTAGACCAGAGCCCTATATAGTACACTACCTTACACCAGAGCCCTATTCCCTATATAGTGCACTACTTTAGACCAGAGCCCTACTCCCTATATAGTGCACTACTTTAGACCAGAGCCCTATTCCCTATATAGTGCACTACTTTAGACCGGAGCCCTATTCCCTATATAGTGCACTACTTTAGACCAGAGCCCTATTCCCTATATAGTGCACTACTTTAGACCAGAGCCCTATTCCCCATATAGTGCACTACTTTAGACCAGAGCCCTATTCCCTATACAGTGCACTACTTTAGACCAGAGCCCTATTCCCTATATAGTGCACTACTTTAGACCAGAGCCCTATTCCCTATATAGTGCACTACTTTAGACCAGAGCCCTATTCCCTATATAGTACACTACCTTAGACCAGAGCCCTATTCCCTATATAGTACACTACTTTAGACCAGAGCCCTATTCCCTATGTAGTACACTACTTTAGACCAGAGCCCTATTCCCTATATAGTGCACTACTTTAGACCAGAGCCCTATTCCCTATACAGTGCACTACTTTAGACCAGAGCCCTATTCCCTATATAGTGCACTACTTTAGACCAGAGCCCTATTCCCTATGTAGTGCACTACTTTAGACCAGAGCCCTATTCCCTATATAGTGCACTACTTTAGACCAGAGCCCTATTCCCTATGTAGTACACTACTTTTAAAAGTCCTTTAGGAGACCTGGAAGGCAGGACAAATCAACGTGACATATTCTTGTAAGGAATGGTCTGATATAATGTTATTAGTTCAGGCCTTCAGATGATCAGTTCCCCCCCCCAGGAGTCTTAACATGTTTGATATCAATGTATCTCAGAGAGCTAATGTTGTGATGAGCCTCCCATGAAATGCACAGCCACAGGGTTTCTATGGTGAAGGGTCCTGATATTACTCCTGTGTTCCTGCTATCCTTGTATTCAGAGCTCTTTTTGTCTAACCTACATTAGCGTAGACCACAAATACACCTGATCAGGTATACCACATTTTTTTGGGTGGAACACGTGATGATGCCCTTAATCGTAATGGTCTTGCCTGTGATAGTCTGTGGTTTGGGGAGGACTGAAGGAAGCATTGAACTCGTTGGCCAGGGGGGCTGGGTGGTTTGGGGAGGACTGAAGGAAGCATTGAACTCGTTGGTCAGGAGGGGCTGGTGGTTTGGGGAGTACTGAAGGAAGCATTGAACTCGTTGGTCAGGGGGGGCTGGTGGTTTGGGGAGTACTGAAGGAAGCATTGAACTCGTTGGTCAGGGGGGGCTGGGTGGTTTGGGGAGGACTGAAGGAAGCATTGAACTCGTTGGTCAGGAGGGGCTGGTGGTTTGGGGAGTACTGAAGGAAGCATTGAACTCGTTGGTCAGGGGGGGCTGGGTGGTTTGGGGAGGACTGAAGGAAGCATTGAACTTGTTGGTCAGGAGGGGCTGGTGGTTTGGGGAGGACTGAAGGAAGCATTGAGCTCGTTGGTCAGGAGGGGCTGGTGGTTTGGGGAGTACTGAAGGAAGCATTGAACTCGTTGGTCAGGGGGGGCTGGGTGGTTTGGGGAGGACTGAAGGAAGCATTGAACTCGTTGGTCAGGAGGGGCTGGTGGTTTGGGGAGTACTGAAGGAAGCATTGAACTCGTTGGTCAGGGGGGGCTGGGTGGTTTGGGGAGGACTGAAGGAACCATTGAACTCATTGGTCAGGAGGGGCTGGTGGTTTGGGGAGTACTAAAGGAAGCATTGAACTCGTTGGTCAGGGGGGGCTGGGTGGTTTGGTGGAGTACTGAAGGAAGCATTGAACTCGTTGGTCAGGGGGGGCTGGTGGTTTGGGGAGGACTGAAGGAAGCATTGAACTCGTTGGTCAGGAGGGGCTGGTGGTTTGGGGAGTACTAAAGGAAGCATTGAACTCGTTGGTCAGGGGGGGCTGGGTGGTTTGGGGAGTACTGAAGGAAGCATTGAACTCGTTGGTCAGGGGGGGCTGGTGGTTTGGTGAGGACTGAAGGAAGCATTGAACTCGTTGGTCAGGAGGGGCTGGTGGTTTGGGGAGTACTGAAGGAAGCATTGAACTCGTTGGTCAGGGGGGGCTGGGTGGTTTGGGGAGGACTGAAGGAAGCATTGAACTCGTTGGTCAGGGGGGACTGGGTGGATTGGGGAGTACTGAAGGAAGCATTGAACTCATTGGTCAGGAGGGGGCTGGGTGGTTTGGTGGAGTACTGAAGGAAGCATTGAACTCGTTGGTCAGGGGGGGCTGGTGGTTTGGGGAGGACTGAAGGAAGCATTGAACTCTTTGGTCAGGAGGGGCTGGTGGTTTGGGGAGGACTGAAGGAAGCATTGAACTCGTTGGTCAGGAGGGGGCTGGGTGGTTTGGGGAGTACTGAAGGAAGCATTGAACTCGTTGGTCAGGGGGGGCTGGGTGGTTTGGGGAGTACTGAAGGAAGCATTGAACTCGTTGGTCAGGGGGGGCTGGTGGTTTGGGGAGGACTGAAGGAAGCATTGAACTCGTTGGTCAGAGTGGGCTGGGTGGTTTGGGGAGGACTGAAGAAACTCGTTGGTCAGGGGGGGCTGGTGGTTTGGGGAGGACTGAAGGAAGCGTTGAACTCGTTGGTCAGGGGGGGCTGGTGGTTTGGGGAGGACTGAAGGAAGCGTTGAACTCGTTGGTCAGGGGGGGCTGGTGGTTTGGGGAGGACTGAAGGAAGCATTGAACTCGTTGGTCAGAGTGGGCTGGGTGGTTTGGGGAGGACTGAAGAAACTCGTTGGTCAGGGGGGGCTGGTGGTTTGGGGAGGACTGAAGGAAGCGTTGAACTCGTTGGTCAGGGGGGGCTGGTGGTTTGGGGAGGACTGAAGGAAGCGTTGAACTCGTTGGTCAGGGGGGACTGGGTGGTTTGGGCGTGAGGCTCTCATCCTAGGTCATATTTTTACAACGATCCCTTGCGTCATGCAGCCATTCCTCTGGGTAACCCCGCTGTCTGAAACACTCATCCAGACAGTCGGCTTCTTTGTCATAGTCACTCTGTGTACTACAAATCCTCCGTATGCGACTGTATTGGCTGATGTGAAGGGTGGAATCCAACTTCACGTAACAGGGAATTCCTGTCCTTTAGCTTCCTATGTAGGTCCGTGCTAAAACAACCCCCTCCCTCTTTATCAAAACATCCAGAAAACGTATTTCATGGGTATCAAAGGTGAGGGTGAATTTCAGATGTTCACGGCTTGTAGTGATGAAGGAGTGGAATCGATTAAGTTCCTCTGCTGTGCCCTGCAATAGAAGGAATACGTCCTCAACGAAGCGTTTGCAGAGCTTCACATTCTTCTCAAACAACCTCACATACAGATTGGCATAATATGGTGCCATTTTACTACCCATAGCAGCTCCCTTCTGTTGAATGAACGTGGAATAAACATGAAAGAGTTCATATTCAGATACAATCTCAGCCAGTTCAGAGGGCCGTTGACAAAGACAGTGTGCCAGTGGGCCGTTGACTAAAACAGTGTACCAGAGGGTCGTTGACTAAGTCAGTTTGCCAGTGGCCCGTTGACTAAGACAGTGTGCCAGTGGGCCGTTGACTAAGACAGTGTGCCAGTGGGCCGTTGACTAAAACAGTGTGCCAGTGGGCCGTTGACTAAGACAGTGTGCCAGTGGGCCGTTGATTAAGACAGTGTGCCAGTGGACCGTTGACTAAGACAGTGTGCCAGTGGGCCGTTGACTAAGACAGTGTGCCAGTGGGCCGTTGACTAAGACAGTGTGCCAGTGGGCCGTTGACTAAGACAGTGTGCCAGTGGGCCGTTGACTAAGACAGTGTGCCAGTGGGCCGTTGACTAAGACAGTGTGCCAGTGGGCCGTTGACTAAGACAGTGTGCCAGAGGGCCGTTGACTAAGACAGTGTGCCAGTGGGCCGTTGACTAAGACAGTGTGCCAGTGGGCCGTTGACTAAGACAGTGTGCCAGTGGGCCGTTGACTAAGACAGTGTGCCAGTGGGCCGTTGACTAAGACAGCGTGCCAGTGGGCCGTTGACTAAGACAGCGTGCCAGAGGGCCGTTGACTAAGACAGCGTGCCAGTGGGCCGTTGACTAAGACAGTGTGCCAGTGGGCCGTTGACTAAGACAGTGTGCCAGTGGGCCGTTGACTAAGACAGTGTGCCAGTGGGCCGTTGACTAAGACAGCGTGCCAGTGGGCCGTTGACTAAGACAGCGTGCCAGTGGGCCGTTGACTAAGACAGCGTGCCAGTGGGCCGTTGACTAAGACAGTGTGCCAGAGGGCCGTTGACTAAGACAGTGTGCCAGTGGGCCGTTGACTAAGACAGTGTGCCAGAGGGCCGTTGACTAAGACAGTGTGCCAGTGGGCCGTTGACTAAGACAGTGTGCCAGTGGGCCGTTGACTAAGACAGTGTGCCAGTGGGCCGTTGATTAAGACAGTGTGCCAGTGGACCGTTGACTAAGACAGTGTGCCAGTGGGTCGTTGACTAAGACAGTGTGCCAGTGGGCCGTTAACTAAGACATTGTGCCGCTGACTAAGACAGTGTGTCAGTGGGCCGTTGACTAAGACAGCGTGTCAGTGGGCCGTTGACTAAGACAGCGTGCCAGTGGGCCGTTGACTAAGACAGCGTGCCAGTGGGCCGTTGACTAAGACAGCGTGCCAGTGGGCCGTTGACTAAGACAGCGTGCCAGTGGGCCGTTGACTAAGACAGCGTGCCAGTGGGCCGTTGACTAAGACAGCGTGCCAGTGGGCCGTTGACTAAGACAGTGTGCCAGTGGGCCGTTGACTAAGACAGTGTGCCAGTGGGTCGTTGACTAAGACAGTGTGCCAGTGGGCCGTTGACTAAGACAGTGTGCCAGTGGGCCGTTGACTAAGACAGCGTGCCAGTGGGCCGTTGACTAAGACAGCGTGCCAGTGGGCCGTTGACTAAGACAGCGTGCCAGTGGGCCGTTGACTAAGACAGCGTGCCAGTGGGCCGTTGACTAAGACAGCGTGCCAGTGGGCCGTTGACTAAGACAGCGTGCCAGTGGGCCGTTGACTAAGACAGTGTGCCAGTGGGCCGTTGACTAAGACAGCGTGCCAGTGGGCCGTTGACTAAGACAGCGTGCCAGTGGGCCGTTGACTAAGACAGCGTGCCAGTGGGCCGTTGACTAAGACAGCGTGCCAGTGGGCCGTTGACTAAGACAGTGTGCCAGTGGGCCGTTGACTAAGACAGTGTGCCAGAGGGCCGTTGACTAAGACAGTGTGCCAGTGGGCCGTTGACTAAGACAGTGTGCCAGTGGGTCGTTGACTAAGACAGTGTGCCAGTGGGCCGTTGACTAAGACAGTGTGCCAGAGGGCCGTTGACTAAGACAGTGTGCCAGTGGGCCGTTGACTAAGACAGTGTGCCAGAGGGCCGTTGACTAAGACAGTGTGCCAGTGGGCCGTTGACTAAGACAGTGTGCCAGTGGGCCGTTGACTAAGACAGTGTGCCAGTGGACCGTTGACTAAGACAGTGTGCCAGTGGGTCGTTGACTAAGACAGTGTGCCAATGGGCCGTTAACTAAGACAGTGTGCCGTTGACTAAGACAGTGTGCCAGTGGGCCGTTGACTAAGACAGTGTGCCAGTGGGCCGTTGACTAAGACAGTGTGCCAGTGGGCCGTTGATTAAGACAGTGTGCCAGTGGACCGTTGACTAAGACAGTGTGCCAGTGGGTCGTTGACTAAGACAGTGTGCCAGTGGGCCGTTAACTAAGACAGTGTGCCGTTGACTAAGACAGTGTGCCAGTGGGTCGTTGACTAAGACAGCGTGCCAGTGGGCCGTTGACTAAGACAGTGTGCCAGTGGGCCGTTGACTAAGACAGTGTGCCAGTGGGCCGTTGACTAAGACAGTGTGCCAGTGGGCCGTTGACTAAGACAGCGTGCCAGTGGGCCGTTGACTAAGACAGCGTGCCAGTGGGCCGTTGACTAAGACAGCGTGCCAGTGGGCCGTTGACTAAGACAGCGTGCCAGTGGGCCGTTGACTAAGACAGCGTGCCAGAGGGCCGTTGACTAAGACAGCGTGCCAGTGGGCCGTTGACTAAGACAGTGTGCCAGTGGGCCGTTGACTAAGACAGTGTGCCAGTGGGCCGTTGACTAAGACAGCGTGCCAGTGGGCCGTTGACTAAGACAGCGTGCCAGTGGGCCGTTGACTAAGACAGCGTGCCAGTGGGCCGTTGACTAAGACAGCGTGCCAGTGGGCCGTTGACTAAGACAGTGTGCCAGAGGGCCGTTGACTAAGACAGTGTGCCAGAGGGCCGTTGACTAAGACAGTGTGCCAGTGGGCCGTTGACTAAGACAGTGAGCCAGTGGGTCGTTGACTAAGACAGTGTGCCAGTGGGCCGTTGACTAAGACAGTGTGCCAGAGGGCCGTTGACTAAGACAGTGTGCCAGTGGGCCGTTGACTAAGACAGTGTGCCAGAGGGCCGTTGACTAAGACAGTGTGCCAGTGGGCCGTTGACTAAGACAGTGTGCCAGTGGGCCGTTGACTAAGACAGTGTGCCAGTGGACCGTTGACTAAGACAGTGTGCCAGTGGGTCGTTGACTAAGACAGTGTGCCAATGGGCCGTTAACTAAGACAGTGTGCCGTTGACTAAGACAGTGTGCCAGTGGGCCGTTGACTAAGACAGTGTGCCAGTGGGCCGTTGACTAAGACAGTGTGCCAGTGGACCGTTGACTAAGACAGTGTGCCAGTGGGTCGTTGACTAAGACAGTGTGCCAGTGGGCCGTTAACTAAGACAGTGTGCCGCTGACTAAGACAGTGTGCCAGTGGGCCGTTGACTAAGACAGTGTGCCAGTGGGTCGTTGACTAAGACAGCGTGCCAGTGGGCCGTTGACTAAGACAGCGTGCCAGTGGGCCGTTGACTAAGACAGCGTGCCAGTGGGCCGTTGACTAAGACAGTGTGCCAGTGGGCCGTTGACTAAGACAGTGTGCCAGTGGGCCGTTAACTAAGACAGTGTGCCGCTGACTAAGACAGTGTGTCAGTGGGCCGTTGACTAAGACAGCGTGCCAGTGGGCCGTTGACTAAGACAGCGTGCCAGTGGGCCGTTGACTAAGACAGTGTGCCAGTGGGCCGTTGACTAAGACAGTGTGCCAGTGGGCCGTTAACTAAGACAGTGTGCCGCTGACTAAGACAGTGTGCCAGTGGGCCGTTGACTAAGACAGTGTGCCAGTGGGCCGTTGACTAAGACAGTGTGCCAGTGGGCCGTTGACTAAGACAGTGTGCCAGTGGGCCGTTGACTAAGACAGCGTGCCAGTGGGTCGCTGACTAAGACAGCGTGCCAGTGGGCCGTTGACTAAGACAGTGTGCCAGTGGGCCGTTGACCAAGACAGTGTGCCAGTGGGCCGTTGACTAAGACAGTGTGCCAGTGGGCCGTTGACTAAGACAGTGTGCCAGTGGGCCGTTGATTAAGACAGTGTGCCAGTGGGTCGTTGAATAAGACAGTGTGCCAGTGGGCCGTTGACTAAGACAGTGTGCCAGAGGGCCGTTGACAAAGACAGTGTGCCAGTGGGTCGTTGAATAAGACAGTGTGCCAGTGGGTCGCTGACTAAGACAGTGTGCCAGAGGGCCATTGACTAAGACAGTGTGCCGGTGGGCCGTTGACTAAGACAGTGTGCCAGTGGGTCGTTGACTAAGACAGTGTGCCAGTGGGCCGTTGACTAAGACAGTGTGCCAGTGGGCCGTTGACTAAGACAGTGTGCCAGTGGGTCGTTGACTAAGACAGTGTGCCAGTGGGCCGTTGACTAAGACAGTGTGCCAGTGGGCCGTTGACTAAGACAGTGGGCCGTTGACTAAGACAGTGTGCCAGTGGGCCGTTGACTAAGACAGTGTGCCAGTGGGTCGTTGACTAAGACAGTGGGCCGTTGACTAAGACAGTGTGCCAGTGGGTCGTTGACTAAGACAGTGTGCCAGTGGGCCGTTGACTAAGACAGTGTGCCAGTGGGTCGTTGACTAAGACAGTGTGCCAGTGGACCGTTGACTAAGACAGTGTGCGCAGTGGGTCGTTGACTAAGACAGTGTGCCAGTGGGCCGTTAACTAAGACAGTGTGCCGCTGACTAAGACAGTGTGCCAGTGGGCCGTTGACTAAGACAGTGTGCCAGTGGGCCGTTGACTAAGACAGCGTGCCAGTGGGCCGTTGACTAAGACAGCGTGCCAGTGGGCCGTTGACTAAGACAGCGTGCCAGTGGGCCGTTGACTAAGACAGTGTGCCAGTGGGCCGGTGACTAAGACAGTGTGCCAGTGGGCCGTTAACTAAGACAGTGTGCCGCTGACTAAGACAGTGTGCCAGTGGGCCGTTGACTAAGACAGTGTGCCAGTGGGTCGTTGACCAAGACAGCGTGCCAGTGGGCCGTTGACTAAGACAGCGTGCCAGTGGGCCGTTGACTAAGACAGCGTGCCAGTGGGCCGTTGACTAAGACAGTGTGCCAGTGGGCCGTTGACTAAGACAGTGTGCCAGTGGGCCGTTAACTAAGACAGTGTGCCGCTGACTAAGACAGTGTGTCAGTGGGCCGTTGACTAAGACAGCGTGCCAGTGGGCCGTTGACTAAGACAGCGTGCCAGTGGGCCGTTGACTAAGACAGTGTGCCAGTGGGCCGTTGACTAAGACAGTGTGCCAGTGGGCCGTTGACTAAGACAGTGTGCCGCTGACTAGACATGTGCCAGTGGGCCGTTGACTAAGACAGTGTGCCAGTGGGCCGTTGACTAAGACAGTGTGCCAGTGGGCCGTTGACTAAGACAGTGTGCCAGTGGGCCGTTGACTAAGACAGCGTGCAGTGGGGGCTGACTAAGACAGCGTGCCAGTGGGCCGTTGACTAAGACAGTGTGCCAGTGGGCCGTTGACCAAGACAGTGTGCCAGTGGGCCGTTGACTAAGACAGTGTGCCAGTGGGCCGTTGACTAAGACAGTGTGCCAGTGGGCCGTTGATTAAGACAGTGTGCCAGTGGGTCGTTGAATAAGACAGTGTGCCAGTGGGCCGTTGACTAAGACAGTGTGCCAGAGGGCCGTTGACAAAGACAGTGTGCCAGTGGGTCGTTGAATAAGACAGTGTGCCAGTGGGTCGCTGACTAAGACAGTGTGCCAGAGGGCCATTGACTAAGACAGTGTGCCGGTGGGCCGTTGACTAAGACAGTGTGCCAGTGGGTCGTTGACTAAGACAGTGTGCCAGTGGGCCGTTGACTAAGACAGTGTGCCAGTGGGCCGTTGACTAAGACAGTGTGCCAGTGGGTCGTTGACTAAGACAGTGTGCCAGTGGGCCGTTGACTAAGACAGTGTGCCAGTGGGCCGTTGACTAAGACAGTGGGCCGTTGACTAAGACAGTGTGCCAGTGGGCCGTTGACTAAGACAGTGTGCCAGTGGGTCGTTGACTAAGACAGTGGGCCGTTGACTAAGACAGTGTGCCAGTGGGTCGTTGACTAAGACAGTGTGCCAGTGGGCCGTTGACTAAGACAGTGTGCCAGTGGGTCGTTGACTAAGACAGTGTGCCAGTGGGCCGTTGACTAAGACAGTGTGCCAGTGGGTCGTTGACTAAGACAGTGTGCCAGTGGGCCGTTGACTAAGACAGTGTGCCAGTGGGCCGTTGACTAAGACAGTGTGCCAGTGGGCCGTTGACTAAGACAGTGTGCCAGTGGGCCGTTGACTAAGACAGTGTGCCAGTGGGCCGTTGACTAAGACAGTGTGCCAGTGGGCCATTGACTAAGACAGTGTGCCAGTGGGCCGTTGACTAAGACAGTGTGCCAGTGGGTCGTTGACTAAGACAGTGGGCCATTGACTAAGACAGTGTGCCAGTGGGCCGTTGACCTAGACAGTGTGCCAGAGGGCCGTTGACTAAGACAGTGTGCCAGTGGGCCGTTGACTAAGACAGTGTGCCAGTGGGTCGTTGACTAAGACAGTGTGCCAGTGGGCCGTTGACTAAGACAGTGTGCCAGTGGGCCGTTGACTAAGACAGTGTGCCAGTGGGCCGTTGACTAAGACAGTGTGCCAGTGGGTCGTTGACTAAGACAGTGGGCCGTTGACTAAGACAGTGTGCCAGTGGGTCGTTGACTAAGACAGTGTGCCAGTGGGCCGTTGACTAAGACAGTGTGCCAGTGGGCCGTTGACTAAGACAGTGGGCCGTTGACTAAGACAGTGTGCCAGTGGGCCGTTGACTAAGACAGTGTGCCAGTGGGTCGTTGACTAAGACAGTGGGCCGTTGACTAAGACAGTGTGCCAGTGGGTCGTTGACTAAGACAGTGTGCCAGTGGGCCGTTGACTAAGACAGTGTGCCAGTGGGCCGTTGACTAAGACAGTGTGCCAGTGGGCCGTTGACTAAGACAGTGTGCCAGTGGGCCGTTGACTAAGACAGTGTGCCAGTGGGCCGTTGACTAAGACAGTGTGCCAGTGGGCCGTTGACTAAGACAGTTTGCCAGTGGGCCGTTGACCAAGACAGTGTGCCAGTGGGTCGCTGACCAAGACAGTGTGCCAGTGGGTCGCTGACTAAGACAGCGTGCCAGAGGGCCGTTGACTAAGACAGTGTGCCGGTGGGTCGCTGACTAAGACAGTGTGCCGTGGCTTCTAGGTCTCCCTGGTGTGGGATGTTAGAATACAGGGATTCAACAGCAAAGCAAGCCATAAGAGCCTCCCCATTGATATGTTGCATTGTCTTGAGGGTGTTAATCACGTCCGTAGAATCGTGTACATATGCAGGGAGTGACACCACACTGGGTTTTAAGAAAGACATCTACAAAAGCAGAGATATTTTCAGTTAATGAGACAATGGAGGTCACGATAGATCTCCCTGTTGGCTTATCCAATCATTGGTGGATTTTTGAATAAGGCGTGAATAACGCTCCTGATTGGATTGTCTACTTTCATGAAGTCCTATTATTTGTGCATAATGTCTCCACTTTCAACAAGAGATTTCAGCTTGTATTGAATCTCATCTTTGAACAGCGGTGTGTAGGGGGGGGGGGGGGGGGGTCACGTGACAGTTTCTGATAGGAAGCGGTGTGTAGGGGGGGGTCACGTGACAGTTTCTGATAGGAAGCGGTGTGTAGGGGGGGGGGGGGGGGGTCACGTGACCGTTTCTGATATATATATTCACATAATCATCACTATTACAGCACCGCAGGCCTCACCACTACGCACCGTCACAGAGGAGGCAATGATTGTCTCTGTTCTTCAGGGAGATTATTGTAGACTCTGTTTTCTCGTTTCTTATTCAGAATCTGGGACACATCTTTTTTCCACCAATCTGCAGTATGTGTCGTGGGAAGGATTTCTGTATCTAGGCGGAACAAAATGTGGATTTGGATCCAAAAAGTGGTATTCGTTCTGTGGGAAATGTCATTCTCTATTGTGTCAGCCATAGCCTGAACACTCGTCTTACCCAGACTTGACACATCCACATTTATGGGGCAGAAGAACACCCTGCGTCTCAATGTACAAAATCATTTCTCAAACTCTATTGTCGTGTCAAAAATCCTTACATGATGCAGTGGGGATGAAAGATCAGCCCTTTACTCAAGGCCAACTCACATGAAGTGGTGATTGGACGTGAAGAAAGGTTGATCACACTCAGGCATTCTGACTGCGTGTCCAATAGCGGCCTCGCTCCTCTGACACTTCTTCCCCGTCCGCGCTGCTGCTGAACCCTCTTGGAACATTGAGGGCATCCTCTTCCCCCTCGCTTGAGTCCTAAAAAAGATCCACCCCCATTAGAATCATATCTGTCATAATGATCCACCCCCATTAGAATCATATCTGTAATAATGATGCACCCCCATTAGAATCATATCTGTAATAATGATCCACCCCCATTAGAATCATATCTGTAATAATGATCCACCCCCATTAGAATCATATCTGTAATAATGATCCACCCCCATTAGAATCATATCTGTAATAATGATCCACCCCCATTAGAATCATATCTGTAATAATGATCCACCCCCATTAGAATCATATCTGTAATAATGATCCACCCCCATTAGAATCATATCTGTAATAATGATCCACCCCCATTAGAATCATATCTGTAATAATGATCCACCCCCATTAGAATCATATCTGTAATAATGATCCACCCCCATTAGAATCATATCTGTCATAATGATCCACCCCCATTAGAATCATATCTGTCATAATGATCCACCCCCATTAGAATCATATCTGTAATAATGATCCACCCCCATTAGAATCATATCTGTAATAATGATCCACCCCCATTAGAATCATATCTGTAATAATGATCCACCCCCATTAGAATCATATCTGTAATAATGATCCACCCCCATTAGAATCATATCTGTAATAATGATCCACCCCCATTAGAATCATATCTGTAATAATGATCCACCCCCATTAGAATCATATCTGTAATAATGATCCACCCCCATTAGAATCATATCTGTAATAATGATCCACCCCCATTAGAATCATATCTGTAATAATGATCCACCCCCATTAGAATCATATCTGTAATAATGATCCACCCCCATTAGAATCATATCTGTAATGATGATCCACTCCCATTTGAATCATATCTGAGCAACTGGGTGGAATACGTGAGAAGATACAAGCGGTAAAGAGGCAAAGGATGGATATGTTGAAGAATCTAAAATATATTTGGATTTGTTTAACACTTTTTTTGGTTACTACATGATTCCATATGTGTTATTTCATAGTTTTGATGTCTACACTATTATTCTACAATGTAGAAAATAGTACAAATAAATAAATAAAAACTTGAATGAGTAGGTGTGTCCAAACCTTTGACTGTATATTAGTAGACTGTATGTAAAGACCAGATTAAATGGAGTATATTCTGATGGGTGAGAATATGAATCAAGTGCTTGTCAAATTGTGAATGAGAAACTGATGAAGTGTGTGCAGCCTGCGTGAGAAACCTTTCAGGAGACTTCATTCAAATCATCATTAGAGTCGCATCATGCAGCCTTAGAACATATTAGACATTAAAACATACAGCTTAACGTTTGTATCACAACTAAGTTACATTAATAACTTTAAATGAAGCATATAGGAGGACCTTTTTCTTTGTTAAGGAACACAGAATAGCGTCTCATGCACATTCCCTCAGAAATAATTTGGTAAAAATATCCTTTCTAGTTTATTCATTTTCAATTGTTTTCTTCTTACTATCAAATAATATAAAATAATGCCATGGGAATTATACGCTAATCTTGTCTGCTTAAATGAACTAGTGTAGCCCACAGCCCTATGGCATAGCCAGATCAGGACCTAACATAAGGATGACTCAGAATATGCTATTATACATTTTCTTCATATCAAAATGTTTCTTTACACTTGTTTAAAATAAATAATGGATTTATTGTGATGGTGTAGACTATATTAAATGGATTTATTAGACTTTTTAAAATGTAGATGTCCCAAAGGTCTGCATCAGTGGCTTGTAGGCGATGCGTGGACTTCCAGAGATGGTAAACGTGTTTATGTTAATTAACGGTCAATAACCGTGAGACCGGCAAGTATCAGCTGACATCATTTCATGATGGCCACAGCCTGTGTGTGTGGGCGTGTGTCCAAGCCCAGTCAAGCTGTAGCTGTATGATAAGGAGAGCTTTTGCCATGGTAAGTCAGGCAGCTGTATGATAAGGAGAGCTTTTACCATGGTAAGTCATGCAGCTGTATGATAAGGAGAGCTTTTACCATGGTAAGTCATGTAGCTGTATGATAAGGAGAGCTTTGACCATGGTAAGTCATGCAGCTGTATGATAAGGAGAGCTTTGACCATGGTAAGTCATGTAGCTGTATGATAAGGAGAGCTTTTACCATGGTAAGTCATGTAGCTGTATGATAAGGAGAGATATTACCATGGTAAGTCATGTAGCTGTATGATAAGGAGAGCTTTTACCATGGTAAGTCATGTAGCTGTATGATAAGGAGAGCTTTTACCATGGTAAGTCATGTAGCTGTATGATAAGGAGAGCTTTTACCATGGTAAGTCAGGCAGCTGTATGATAAGGAGAGCTTTTACCATGGTAAGTCAGGCAGCTGTATGATAAGGAGAGCTTTTACCATGGTAAGTCATGCAGCTGTATGATAAGGAGAGCTTTTACCATGGTAAGTCATGTAGCTGTATGATAAGGAGAGCTTTGACCATGGTAAGTCATGCAGCTGTATGATAAGGAGAGCTTTGACCATGGTAAGTCATGTAGCTGTATGATAAGGAGAGCTTTTACCATGGTAAGTCATGTAGCTGTATGATAAGGAGAGATATTACCATGGTAAGTCATGTAGCTGTATGATAAGGAGAGCTTTTACCATGGTAAGTCATGTAGCTGTATGATAAGGAGAGCTTTTACCATGGTAAGTCATGTAGCTGTATGATAAGGAGAGCTTTTACCATGGTAAGTCATGCAGCTGTATGATAAGGAAAGCTTTTACCATGGTAAGTCATGCAGCTGTATGATAAGGAGAGCTTTTACCATGGTAAGTCATGTAGCTGTATGATAAGGAGAGCTTTTACCATGGTAAGTCATGCAGCTGTATGATAAGGAGAGCTTTTACCATGGTAAGTCATGCAGCTGTATGATAACGAGAGCTTTTACCATGGTAAGTCATGTAGCTGTGTGATAAGGAGAGCTTTTACCATGGTAAGTCATGCAGCTGTATGATAAGGAGAGCTTTTACCATGGTAAGTCATGTAGCTGTATGATAAGGAGAGCTTTTACCATGGTAAGTCATGTAGCTGTATGATAAGGAGAGCTTTTACCATGGTAAGTCATGCAGCTGTATGATAAGGAGAGCTTTTACCATGGTAAGTCATGTAGCTGTATGATAAGGAGAGCTTTTACCATGGTAAGTCAGTCCCATACAGTCAGTCAGCCGCCTTTGTCTTGAATCCCCCAGACATCCACCGCCTGTGTGTGTGTGTGTGTTCCGTGTATGGTTTGTGTGTGTTCCGTGTATGGTTTGTGTGTGTGTGTGTGTGTGTGTGTGTGTGTGTGTGTGTGTGTGCCATCCAATCGCCGGTGGTAGTTATCAATCCAACGCAGCGGAAAAATACAAGGAGACACGACAGACGGAATGCAACGCCCACCTACCCACAGGCACACTTTGACATTGGAAGGGAACATTTGCATACTAATTTACTGTGCTTTAGTTTATGTATAGATAGATGTAAGTAAGACTTGGCTCACATTGAAGAAAGTTGTCTTTTTGAATAATAGACTACCTGCTATTGCAACATAACCCGCTGGGCTTTGCTATTGATATACTTTTACTGTGTTTGGACAGACTGTCCAGAAAACTTGTTCTACAGTTAAAAGGTTGTTAAATGGGGGTGACTGTGGAGGAGTGATAACTATCTCTTGAACGCTGTGGGAGAGAAGGAGTGATAACTATCTCTTGAACGCTGTGGGAGAGAAGGAGTGATAACTATCTCTTGAACGCTGTGGGAGAGAAGGAGTGATAACTATCTCTTGAACGCTGTGGGAGAGAAGGAGTGATAACTATCTCTTGAACGCTGTGGGAGAGAAGGAGTGATAACTATCTCTTGGACGCTGTGGGAGAGAAGGAGTGATAACTATCTCTTGAACGCTGTTGGAGAGAAGGAGTGATAACTATCTCTTGAACGCTGTTGGAGAGAAGGAGTGATAACTATCTCTTGGACGCTGTGGGAGAGAAGGAGTGAAAACAATATCTTGAACGCTGTGGGAGAGAAGGAGTGACAAATATCTCTCTTGAACGCTGTTGAAGAGAAGGAGTGACAAATATCTCTCTTGAACGCTGTTGAAGAGAAGGAGTGATAACTATCTCTTGAACGCTGCGGAAGAGAAGGAGTGATAACTCTTGAACGCTGTGGGAGAGAAGGAGTGAAAACAATATCTTGAACGCTGTGGGAGAGAAGGAGTGACAAATATCTCTCTTGAACGCTGTTGAAGAGAAGGAGTGATAACTATCTCTTGAACGCTGCGGAAGAGAAGGAGTGATAACTCTTGAACGCTGTGGGAGAGAAGGAGTGACAACTATCTCTTGAACGCTGTGGGAGAGAAGGAGTGAAAACAATCTCTTGAACGCTGTGGGAGAGAAGGAGTGATAACTATCTCTTGAACGCTGTGGGAGAGAAGGAGTGATAACTATCTCTTGAACGCTGTGGGAGAGAAGGAGTGATAACTATCTCTTGAACGCTGTGGGAGAGAAGGAGTGATAACTATCTCTTGAACGCTGTGGGAGAGAAGGAGTGACAACTATCTCTTGAACGCTGTGGGAGAGAAGGAGTGAAAGAAATTAATCTGCCACAAATGTGGGTTTTAACAGCAGCAACAATCTCTCACTTACAAATAAAATGTTAGAGGATGGACTTTTATCTGGCTGTCGGAGGTGTTAGTGTGTTGACACTTCTCTTTACACTACCAACCATTTCATCCAGAGCTCAGTCATGTGTTCTTACTGTACTCTCTACACAGCAGCATCTCACCCTGCATCCCACTGCTGCTTTGCCTCTGAAGCTAAGCAGGGTTGGTCCCTGGATGGGAGGCCAGATGTTCCTTGAAGTGGTGTTGGAGGGCCAGGAGGAGGTGCTTTTTCCTCTGATCTAAAAAAAGAATATGTCAATGCCCCAGGGCAGTGATTGGGGATATTGCCTTGTGTAGGATGCCATCTTTTGGATTGGACGTTAAACGGGTTTCCTGACTCTCTGTGGTCACTAAAGATCCCATGGCACTTATAATACGAGTAGGGGTGTTAACCCCGGTGTCCTGACTACATTCTTAATCTGGCCCTCATACCATCATGGTCACCTAATCATCCCCAGCTTCCAAGTGGCTCATTCATCCCCCCTCCTCTCCCCTGTAACTATTACCCAGGTTCTTGCTGTTAATGAGAATGTGTTCTCAGTCAACATGGTAAAATAAGGGTTAAATAAAAAACGATCAACTGTTTCACCCAGAGCTCAGTCCTGTGTTTGGTCCATCTCTCACTCTCTCTCTCTTTCTCTCTTGCTTTCTCTCTGTCTCTCTCCCTCTCGCTCTCTCCCCCTCTCGCTCTCTCCCCCCTCTCTCTTTTGTCTCTCTCTCTCCGTGACCTTTTATCTCTATCATCAAATGTCAATTGGATTAACAGTGTCTCTACAATGTCTCACTGTCTCTGAAAGAACAAAGTCCAGGCATCACACTAACAGTAGAACCTACAGATGCAGAGACAACACCACCCACCTCCATATGAAATGTCTCTCTCTCCCTCTGTTTTTCTGCCTCTGTCTCTCTCAACCCCCCCCCTCTCTCAATATCTATTTAAGGGCTTAATTGGCACAGGAAACATGTTTACATTGCTAAAGCAAGTGAAATAAATAAACAACATTTAAATAAACAATAAAAAAATAAACAGTAAACATTACACTCCAAAATTTCCAAAAGAATAAAGAAATTTCAAATGTCATATTATGGCTATGTACAAAAGGGAAAATAAGTATAAATATGGGTTGTATTTACAATGTTGTTTCTTCTTCACTGGTTGACCTTTTCTTGTGGCAACAGGTCACACATCTTGCTGCTGTGATGTCACAACTGTGTGTCACGTTCGTCGTATTGATGAGACCAAGGCGCAGTGCGATATGAATACACTCTTCTTTTAATGAAGGAATAAACACTGAACAAACTAACAAAACGAATGTGACGCTAAATAAACCGAGTGCTGACAGGCAACTACACACAGACAAGAACCCACACAACCAAAAGGGAAAATGGCAACCTAAATAGGATCCCCAAATCAGAGACAACAATAAACAGCTGTCTCTGATTGGGAACCAATTCAGGCCACCATAGACCTACAATATGCCTAGACTAACAAAACACCCCTAGACATACAAAAACCCTAGACAGGACAAACAAGCATACCCACCCTCGTCACACCCTGACCTAACCAAAATAATAAAGAAAACATAGATAACTAAGGTCAGGGCGTGACACTGTGATATTTCACTCAATAGATATGGGAATTTATCAAAATAATTTTTTTTGTGGGTCTGTGTAATCTGAGGGAAATATGTGTCTCTAATATGGTCATACATTTGGCAGGAGGTTAGGAAGTGCAGCTCAGTTTCCACCTCATTTTGTGGGCAGTGTGCACATAGCCTGTCTTTTCTTGAGAGCCAAGTCTGCCTACAGTGGCCTCTCTCAATAGCAAGGCTATACTCACTGGGTCCGTACAAATCAAATCAAATTTTATTTGTCACATGGGCCGAATACAACAGGTGTAGGTAGACCTTACAGTGAAATGCTTACTTACAAGCCCTCAACCAACAATGCAGTTTTAAGAAAAATACGTGTTAAGTAAAACAAATAGATAAGTATCTTTTTTTATTGAAGCAAAAAATTAAAAAAGAACAGAAAATTATAGAGTAGCAGTAAAATAACACTAACGAGACTATATACAGGGTATTACGGTACAGAGTCAATGTGGAGGCTATATACAGGGTATTACGGTACAGAGTCAATGTGGAGACTATATACAGGGTATTACGGTACAGAGTCAATGTGGAGACTATATACAGGGTATTACGGTACAGAGTCAATGTGGAGGCTATTTTCAGGGTACAGAGTCAATGTGGAGACTATATACAGGGGGTACCGGTACAGAGTCAATGTGGAGGCTATATACAGGGGGTACCGGTACAGAGTCAATGTGGAGGCTATATACAGGGGGTACCGGTACAGAGTCAATGTGGAGACTATATACAGGGGGTACCGGTACAGAGTCAATGTGGAGGCTACATACAGGGGGTACCGGTACAGAGTCAATGTGGAGACTATATACAGGGGGTACCGGTACAGAGTCAATGTGCAGGCTATATACAGGGGGTACCGGTACAGAGTCAATGTGGAGACTATATACAGGGGGTACCGGTACAGAGTCAATGTGGAGACTATATACAGGGGGTACCAGTACAGAGTCAATATGGAGGCTATATACAGGGGGTACCGGTACAAAGTCAATGTGGAGACTATATACAGGGGGTACCGGTACAGAGTCAATGTGGAGGTTATATACAGGGGGTACCGGTACAGAGTCAATGTGGAGGCTATATACAGGGGGTACCGGTACAGAGTCAATGTGGAGACTATATACAGGGGGTACCGGTACAGAGTCAATGTGCGGGGCTATATACAGGGGGTACCGGTACAGAGTCAATGTGGAGACTATATACAGGGGGTACCGGTACAGAGTCAATGTGGAGGCTATATACAGGGGGTACCGGTACAGAGTCAATGTGGAGACTATATACAGGGGGTACCGGTACAGAGTCAATGTGCGGGGCTATATACAGGGGGTACCGGTACAGAGTCAATGTGGAGACTATATACAGGGGGTACCGGTACAGAGTCAATGTGGAGACTATATACAGGGGGTACCGGTACAGAGTCAATGTGGTGGCTATATACAGGGGGTACCGGTACAGAGTCAATGTGCGGCTATATACAGGGGGTACCGGTACAGAGTCAATGTGGAGGCTATATACAGGGGGTACCGGTACAGAGTCAATGTGCGGGGGCACCGGTTAGTTGAGGTAATTGAAGTAATATGTGCATGTAGGTAGAGGTAAAGTGATACATAGTCAAAGTTTTTCTTAATTTTGGGTCAGTCACAGTGGTCAGGTATTCTTCCAGTGTGTACTCTCTGTTTAGGGCCAAATAGCGTTCTAGTTGGCTTAGTTTTTTTGTTAATTCTTTCCAATGTGTCAAGTAATTATCTTTTTGTTTTCTCATGATTTGGTTGGGTAGAATTGTGTTGCTGTCCTGGGGCTCTGTGGGGTCTGTTTGTGTTTGTGAACAGAGCTCTCTCTCTCTCTCTCTGTCACTCTCTGTGTGTGTGCCTCTCTCCCCATCTCTCTCTCTTTTTGTCTCTCTCTCTCCGTGACCTTTTGTCTCTCTCTCTCCGTGACCTTTTGTCTCTCTCGTCAAATTTCACTTGTCACTGTTTCTGAAAGAACAAAGGTCAGGCTTCACCCTGACGGCAGAACCTACAGATGCCCAGTCAACACCACCCACCTCCATATTACATGACTCTCTCTCTCTCTCTCTCTCTCTCTCTCTCTCTCTCTCTCTCTCTCTCTCTCTCTCTCTCTCTCTCTCTCTCTCTCTCTCTCTCTCTCTCTCTCTCTCTCTCTCTCTCTCTCTCTCTCTCTCTCTCTCTCTCTCTCTGTATAAACTCATTCCAGACTCAAGGTAACTCAATAGTCAGCTGGAGGAAAGTTTAGTTAGATTATTAAAGTTATGTGAGCCTCCTGAGACCTATACCAAAAGGATTTGTGCTGAGTGGCTGGGTTTCTGACAGACTGGGCCGGGCAGGCAGTGCACAGGCTGGGGTAGAATAGACTAGGCCAGAATGTAATGTTGTAATGTTGTAATTTGTGTGTGTGTGTGTGTGTGTGCGTGTGCGTGCGCGCGTGCGTGCGTGCGTGCGTGTGCGTGTGTGTGTGTGTGTGTGTGTGTGTGTGTGTGTGTGTAAGATGATGCCAGGAGATGCCAAGACAGCCCTGCAGAGTTTAAATCAGTCTCTATATGGGATCAGAATTAAATATTGGGTATGTTGAAGATACTGAGTTTGGGGCTGTGTCCTTGATACAAATAAAAGAGAGGCAATCAAAGACTCTGTACTGTAACTGCCCCACTTTATCGTTAAAGCTCCAATGCAGGCTTTTAATTGTGTTTTAAAATCATCACTGTATGTTTAATAAATCGCTGTGTGTTTATTTCATGAAAATAACTCTGAATATATTTGTTATAATTTATTTCCCTGAGCGTTCTTTTTGCCATTGAAATGCTCAGTCTGATCGTGTGGGCGTATCGATACAAAATGCAAATATATTTGCATACACATCCCTGATTGGTGGACCCGGATCGTCTAGACTCTATAGCCTACCCCCGCTCACCCCTTTCAAAGTAGGAGGATACACATGCAAATAAAAGATGACTGGTCATTGGTCAGAATAATCAGATCAAGATTGTGATGTCATGATCGCGGCCAATAACTCCATCCCACCTGAACAGGTAGATATTCCATGATTTTTTTCAAACAGCTCTTACACAAACATGGTATCATCATCACTAGACAGGGTTCCATTGACCCAGGTTTATTGGACAGAAGAAGTATCGTACTTTAATTAAAAATCTTTGTGACATTCGTAATGGAAACGGCAGATGTAGGATACATTTTCTAAAAGATCGAATACATTTTATCCGTTTCGACAGGGGTGGATGTTTCTATTGTTCTAAGTCTCCTTATTGGGACGGTGCTGACGTTTGCCCGTCGCCTGCAGCAAAAGCCTCTATCCCGTCCTCTGGCTAGGCAGAGTACTTTAGGATTTTAGTTACTTCGGTGCAACAAGGGCCTAGCCGAGCGGCCCTACCAACCCTTCTATGTATTCTTAGTGGCCTTGTTGGCTTTGTTCCTTAGTTCGCGTTGTCACTCCCTTTATAATTCTATTGTGGGCTCTTAGAGTATTATATTTCCTCTAACTACTCGAATTTATACTAAGATCTCCTTTAACCTCCTGTCCTCCTTTATTTATTTATATATCAATACCTAATAATCTCTGTTGATTATTATGCTCGTCAGCTAGTAGTCACTTGGAAACTAGTATTGTCATATGTGGGATGTAGATTCTAATCCCTGATATAGACTTTTTATTGTCCACACAATTAAGTATTCTTTAGTGCTATAGCCTTAACCTATAACCAGTGTCACTTTCTGTTCAGTGAGAGTGTCAAAGGCGTTTCTCTCCAGAGCGTTAAACTGGCCTAGTTGTCAAAGTTTCTAGCTTTTTATTCAATCACTCTGTTTTTTGTCTTTATACACGTTATCACACTTCAATGGTTATACAGTTTTCATTAATACAACAATGGTGCTCAATCAATCCTTAATACACTTTATACTAATGGCAGATAATATTGCAAATCCTTAAATGCGTTAACACTTCTAACAATATTGACTAAATAGTAAAATAGTTCAATTACCTTAAATGCTCAACCCCTTGGTCACTTTCCTGTAATTGGTTTTCTCACAGCAATAATGCTAGATTCCGAATTCCAATATCTTAATACTATTCACTTCCAACCCTGTGTATAGACTCAATATATTGGAACTGGTATTTGGCTGTTTCCTTATATTGCTAATCACTTCTGGACCTGATGTCTCACTGTGTGAATGCGGCTTTGTCTGCGATCAAGAGGTGTCTAGACCCCTGTGTTTCGGGCGACTCAGTCTCGGGTTCACAAAGTTCAACCAGGCAGATAGTGATCCAATAAAGTACTTAGGCAAAATTATCCAGTTCTCAAATATTGTTCTAGTCCAACAAAAGGAGTATAATGCAATAGTAAATGTACCTATGATGATTCTCCATATGAAGTCTGTCTCATATGTCAGTGAGTAATCATGGTTCTCTCATGATCTCTGTTCTCTTTTTATACCTTTTTTTTTTTTTTTTACAGGGGAAGTTCCCAAGGTTCTGGGCCTCTGTCTAAAACGTCAGACTACTATTGCGCAATTTTAGACCTCAGTTAGTGCACTTCAGCTATAACTCAAGCTTCCTTGTTCCAAATCTAGGTCATGCAACACTGACGCCCACACTGCTGCTTCCGTGTTACTGTCGGCTGATTCTACTTGATGATACCAGCTGGTTGTCTCTTCCACTGGAGGTGGTGTGTCGAGAGTCAGCAGTGAGACGTCTATGATGGGTATCTCTTCTGCTTCCCCCTGTTGTCCAGTCTATGATGGGTATCTCTTCTGCTTCCCCCTGTTGTCCAGTCTATGATGGGTATCTCTTCTGCTTCCCCCTGTTGTCCAGTCTATGATGGGTATCTCTTCTGCTTCCCCCTGTTGTCCAGTCTATGATGGGTATCTCTTCTGCTTCCCCCTGTTGTCCAGTTTCTGCAGGTGTGTCCAGAGTCAGCAGTGAGAAGTCTATGATGGGTATCTCTTCTGCTTCCCCCTGTTGTCCAGTTTCTGCAGGTGTGTCCAGAGTCAGCAGTGAGAAGTCTATGATGGGTATCTCTTCTGCTTCCCCCTGTTGTCCAGTTTCTGCAGGTGTGTCCAGAGTCAGCAGTGAGACGTCTATGATGGGTATCTCTTCTGCTTCCCCCTGTTGTCCAGTCCATGATGGGTATCTCTTCTGCTTCCGCCTGTTGTCCAGTTTCTGCAGGTGTGTCCAGAGTCAGCAGTGAGAAGTCTATGATGGGTATCTCTTCTGCTTCCCCCTGTTGTCCAGTCTATGATGGGTATCTCTTCTGCTTCCCCCTGTTGTCCAGTCTATGATGGGTATCTCTTCTGCTTCCCCCTGTTGTCCAGTCTATGATGGGTATCTCTTCTGCTTCCCCCTGTTGTCCAGTTTCTGCAGGTGTAGTCCATGGTTCCAAGAGGTCCCATGGATGCCCTGTGTTGTCGTCCTCACTTCTTGATGGAGTGGGCAGATCCTTTTTGGCTTTTGTCGCAGGACTAATGATGATGGAAACAGTGTTTTTTCCAATAAATGACGATTTGCCGAATAATTATGATGGTGGACGCGGGGCACGTGATGTCGTCATGTAACTAGAAAGCACCGCTTCACATTCTAAATGATGTCAAATCTATTTGTTCAACTGTTAAATATATATATAAATGTTTCTTAGCAAAACTTTGAAGAATGCCTGCATTGCTTTACATTGTAATGTGAAGTTTCCCCTTCAAATAGTTTCAGATCTCTACTAGACCTGCGTGACTGAAGGACGCACCACAGACCATGGCCATAAGCACATGACAGTTAATTAGAATATGGCAAATTTTACTCAATTGTTTCATTCTATCCAAGCTGGCTTTTTGCGGTTTTACCTGAGACATGAAACAGAGAGGTGGGTGGGGCATACACTTTTTCTATTGTGTTATTGACTGTATGTTTTGTTTATTCCATGTGTAACTCTGTGTTGTTGTTTGTGTTGCACTACTTTGCTTTATCTTGGCCAGGTCGCAGTTGTAAATGAGAACTTGTTCTCATCTAGCCTACCTGGTTAAATAAAGGAGAAATAAAAAATTAATAAAAAACCATTGTAAATATGAATTTGTTCTTAACTGACTTGTCTAGTTTAATAAAGGTTAAAAAAATATTTTAAAAAATAAATAAAAATGATACATGCAGTCGTCACTCTGATTAATGCACCATCTGCCTAAATACATAATGTAAACATCAACAGCCACTTTGCTTTCATTACATTTTGGTTGGTGTGATGTCATTACGTCACACAACTCCATGGAAACGCACCGGGGCAGGTCACAACTCCATGGAAACGTACCGGGGCAGGTCACAACTCCATGGAAACGCACCGGGGCAGGTCACAACTCCATGGAAACGCACCGGGGCAGGTCACAACTCCATGGAAACGCACCGGGGCAGGTCACAACTCCATGGAAACGCACCGGGGCAGGTCACAACTCCATGGAAACGCACCGGGGCAGGTCACAACTCCATGGAAACGCACCGGGGCAGGTCACAACTCCATGGAAACGTACCGGGGCAGGTCACAACTCCATGGAAACGTACCGGGGCAGGTCACAACTCCATGGAAACGTACCGGGGCAGGTCACAACTCCATGGAAACGTACCGGGGCAGGTCACAACTCCATGGAAACGCACCGGGGCAGGTCACAACTCCATGGAAACGCACCGGGGCAGGTCACAACTCCATGGAAACGCACCGGGGCAGGTCACAACTCCATGGAAACGCACCGGGGCAGGTCACAACTCCATGGAAACGCACCGGGGCAGGTCACAACTCCATGGAAACGCACCGGGGCAGGTCACAACTCCATGGAAACGCACCGGGGCAGGTCACAACTCCATGGAAACGTACCGGGGCAGGTCACAACTCCATGGAAACGCACCGGGCAGGTCATTGTTGCATCTACTTTCAAATCAAACATTCTAAATGTTGACAAAAAATATCACCGGACAAAGTTAATGGAAACCAAACTAATTTAGCACGTTTAGAGTGTTCTTTTGACCTCACAGTGTGGAAATATTAAGTAAATCTAGTTTTTTACTGCACTGCCCCTTTTTTAAATTTTTTATTTTTTCGTGGTATCCAATCGCTAGTAATTACTATCTTGTCTCATCGCTACAACTCCCGTACGGGGCTCGGGAGAGACGAAGGTCGAAAGCCACGCGTCCTCCGAAGCACAACCCAACCAAGCCGCACTGCTTCTTAACACAGCGCGCCTCCAACCCGGAAGCCAGCCGCACCAATGTGTCGGAGGAAACACCGTGCACCTGGCCCCCTTGGTTAGCACGCACTGCGCCCGGCCCGCCACAGGAGTCGCTGGAGCGCGATGAGACAAGGATATCCCTACCGGCCAAACCCTCCCTAACCCGGACGACGCTAGCCCAATTGTGCGTCGCCCCACGGACCTCCCGGTTGCGGCCGGCTGCGACAGAGCCTGGGCGCGAACCCAGAGACTCTGGTGGCGCAGCTAGCACTGCGATGCAGTGCCCTAGACCACTGCGCCCCCCGGGAGGCCTGCACTGCCCCTTTAAAATGTCTAAATTACCGTACTACCGGTAATACAATTAAATGATCTTAGGAGAATGGAAATCATCAATATGAATGTGAATTTAATGCTACGATTGTTTTTCGATTTCTTGTATGTGTTTTCATGGTGATCCTAGATTATTTTATACTCTATTCTCCAGCTTTAGATAGGACCCTTAACGTTTAAGGAAAAAGATGTGGAATGGCTGGAGATTCAACACGACACCCATTGAGATGCTGGGATGAAAGAAGAAAGTGTTTCTTTCTGTCCATTGTTATCTCTCTGTCCCTCTCTCTCTCTCTCTCTCTGTCCCTCTCTCTCTGTCTCTCTCTCTCTCTGTCCCTCTCTCTCTCCCTCGTTCTATCTCTCTCTCTCTCCCTCTGTCTGTTTTCCCCTTCTCTCTCTCCTTCCAACTCTTGCCACCAGATGTTCACTTCCATTGAGTCCTGACGATGATCTCTGTGCTCTGAGCTGATTACCCATCGTTCCTGTTGAATGGAATTCTCAGGCCTCCCTTTCCCTTCAACCCGTCTCGCTGCAGATCAATGATTGGCCACGTTGCTCTGTAATAATAATGACCCATAATTCAGTGGTTGCTCTGTGTGCTTCAATGCTTGTGTTCACATCAAACTCATAGATCACGCTGTGATGTGATATGTTCCCATTTCTTTGTATCATCTGCTGCCTACATAGAGACTCATATCACTGGCCACTTTAATACATGGATCACTATTCACTTTAAACAATTCCACTTGAATAATGTTAACATATCTTACATTACTCATCTCATATGTATATACTGCACCTCATACCATCTACTGCAACTTGCCGATGCCGCTCGGCCATCGCTCATCCATATATTCATATGTACATATTCTCATTCCATCCCTTTACATTGGTGTGTAATAGGTAGTTGTTGGGGAATTGTTAGATTACTTGTTAGATATTACTGCACTGTCGGAACTAGAAGCACAAGCATTTCACTACACTCGCATTAACATCTGCTGACCATGTGTAAGTGACCAATACCATTTGATTTCATTTGATTTGTTCAGCCATCCCTTCTAACAACTCAGAGGCACAGCTCACAGCCCACAGCCCACAGCCCACAGCCCACTGCCCACTGCCCACTGCCCACTGCCCACTGCCCACTGCCCACTGCCCACTGCCCACAGCCCACAGCCCACAGCTCACAGCTCACAGCTCACAGCTCACAGCTCACAGCCCACAGCTCACAGCCCACAGCCCACAGCCCACAGCCCACAGCCCACTGCCCACTGCCCACTGCCCACTGCCCACTGCCCACTGCCCACAGCCCACAGCTCACAGCCCACAGCTCACAGCCCACAGCCCCCAGCCCACAGCCCACAGCCCACAGCTCACAGCTCACAGCTCACAGCTCACAGCCCACAGCCCACAGCCCACAGCCCACAGCCCACAGCCCACAGCCCACAGCCCACAGCCCACAGCCCACAGCCCACAGCCCACAGCTCACAGCCCACAGCTCACAGCCCACAGCCCACAGCTCACAACTCACAACTCACAGCTCACAGCTCACACATGTTGGCGACAGGGAGGTTAATGCAAGATCCCAGTGTCAGAGGGACCTCAGTCCAAAGCTTTGGGCCAAGCAACATGAAACCCACGTATTTTCTGAGAAAGGTCAAGTGGGTGTTATTATGAATTAGTATGGCAGGAGGAGGAATAGAGTGTTATTATGAATTAGTATGGAAGGAGGAGGAATAGAGTGTTATTATGAATTAGTATGGTCAGGAGGAGGAATAGAGTGTTATTATGAATTAGTATGGTCAGGAGGAGGAATAGAGTGTTATTATGAATTAGTATGGCAGGAGGAGGAATAGAGTGTTATTATGTATTAGTAAGGTCAGGAGGAGGAATAGAGTGTTATTATGAATTAGTATGGCAGGAGGAGGAATATAGTGTTATTATGAATTAGTATGGCAGGAGGAGGAATAGAGTGTTGTTATGAATTAGTATGGCAGGAGGAGGAATAGAGTGTTATTATGAATTAGTATGGCAGGAGGAGGAATAGAGTGTTATTATGAATTAGTATGGCAGGAGGAGGAATAGAGTGTTATTATGAATTAGTATGGTCAGGAGGAGGAATAGAGTGTTATTATGAATTAGTATGGTCAGGAGGAGGAATAGAGTGTTATTATGTATTAGTATGGCAGGAGGAGGAATAGAGTGTTATTATGAATTAGTATGGTCAGGAGGAGGAATAGAGTGTTATTATGAATTAGTATGGCAGGAGGAGGAATAGAGTGTTATTATGAATTAGTATGGTCAGGAGGAGGAATAGAGTGTTATTATGAATTAGTATGGCAGGAGGAGGAATAGAGTGTTATTATGTATTAGTATGGCAGGAGGAGGAATAGAGTTGTTATGTATTAGTATGGCAGGAGGAGGAATAGAGTGTTATTATGAATTAGTATGGCAGGAGGAGGAATAGAGTTATTATGAATTAGTATGGCAGGAGGAGGAATAGAGTGTTATTATGAATTAGTATGGTCAGGAGGAGGAATAGAGTGTTATTATGAATTAGTATGGCAGGAGGAGGAATAGAGTGTTATTATGTATTAGTATGGCAGGAGGAGGAATAGAGTTGTTATGTATTAGTATGGCAGGAGGAGGAATAGAGTGTTATTATGAATTAGTATGGCAGAAGGAGGAATAGAGTTATTATGAATTAGTATGGCAGGAGGAGGAATAGAGTGTTATTATGAATTAGTATGGTCAGGAGGAGGAATAGCTCTAGGTTTCTTTCCCATGTTCCCAAGTCTTTTCAGAGTTGTCTCAGTCAACTGGTATAGCACAAAGAGTGACATGTCCCGTTACGTCAGTACTACTGTAACCATCACTACTAGATAGCCTGATAGTAGTGTGTTGACAGCAGGGGAATGTAGGTCGAGATCAGATTCAGTTTCCCCCTGATACAATTATCTTCTCCTTTCTCCTTCCCATATTCTACTCCATTTCAGTTTAGCGCTCAGAGCTTCTTGATGTCCTTGCAACTCATATTTCTCCTCATCTACTTTCTCCAACATGGAGGGGGGTGGGGGGGAGAGCGTGGGGAGAGGGGGGGGGCGGAGAGAGTGGGAGACAGACAACACTGCTTGACATTTCAAAACCCAGCCTTACTGTAGTCACTAAGCCTGGTGATTAGGTGTGTGGGCCTCCTGTCTCCTGTGGTGCCCACCTCCATCTCCCTACTACTCTCTCTCTCCTCCACACCTGGTGATTACATGTGTGGGCCTCCTGTCTTTAGCAGTGCCCCCTCCACCTCTCCTCTGCTCCACCCCTCCACCTCTCCTCTCCTCTCCTCTCCTCTCCTCTCCTCTCCTCTCCTCTCCTCTCCTCTCCTCTCCTCTCCTCTCCTCTCCTCTCCTCTCCTCTCCTCTCCTCTCCTCTCCTCTCCTCTCCTCTCCTCTTCTCTCCTCCATCCCTCCAGCTCCCCTCCACACAGCTCCTGTGAAGTGATAAAGTCAGGATCAGACAGGGTCTTGGGAGGCTGCAGGCATACAGATGGATAAAGTTAATATGTAATGTGATCCCTGATGAAAATATGCTTTATTCCAGACATTCGTACTAGATGATGAGAAGGCCAGGGTGAAAAGGTGTGGGAGGGAGGAGGAACAGTCTCAGACCAGGCAGGCCTAGACAGGAGAGGACGTGCAGTGTTTTCCATCAAAACTAAAGGATCAAAACTATATATCAAGCTTTCCAGAGCAGCAATGCTGATCTAGGAACGTTTCTGTCATTTAGATCACAATGAATAAGATGGAAACTGATCTTAGATTAACACTCCATCTCTGATGGAAACTGATCCTAGATCAACACTCCATCTCTGAGGATGGAAACTGATCCTAGATCAACACTCCATCTCTGAGGATGGAAACTGATCCTAGATCAACACTCCATCTCTGAGGATGGAAACTGATCCTAGACCAACACTCCATCTCTGAGGATGGAAACTGATCCTAGATCAACACTCCATCTCTGAGGATGGAAACTGATCCTAGACCAACACTCCATCTCTGAGGATGGAAACTGATCCTAGACCAACACTCCATCTCTGATGGAAACTGATCCTGAATCAACACTCCATCTCTGATAGAAACTGATCCTGAATCAACACTCCATCTCTGATAGAAACTGATCCTGAATCAACACTCCATCTCTGATGGAAACTGATCCTGAATCAACACTCCATCTCTGATAGAAACTGATCCTAGATCAACACTCCATCTCTGATGGAAACTGATCCTAGATCAACACTCCATCTCTGATGGAAACTGATCCTGAATCAACACTCCATCTCTGATAGAAACTGATCCTAGATCAACACTCCATCTCTGATGGAAACTGATCCTAGATCAACACTCCATCTCTGACGGAAACTGTACCTAGATCAACACTCCATCTCTGAGGATGGAAACTGATCCTAGATCAACACTCCATCTCTGAGGATGGAAACTGATCCTAGATCAACACTCCATCTCTGATGGAAACTGATCCTGAATCAACACTCCATCTCTGATAGAAACTGATCCTAGATCAACACTCCATCTCTGAGGATGGAAACTGATCCTAGATCAACACTCCATCTCTGAGGATGGAAACTGATCCTAGATCAACACTCCATCTCTGAGGATGGAAACTGATCCTAGATCCACACTCCATCTCTGATGGAAACTGATCCTAGATCAACACTCCATCTCTGATGGAAACTGATCCTAGATCAACACTGGTTGGATTTCAGAACGATTAATGATTGTGACAATGTGACAAAGAAATACTACTTCTCCATGTGGCTCCTGTCAGATGTCATGTGTGATCCTATTGAACGTAGGAGTTAACATGTCCCCACCGCTCGACTGAGCTTGAATCACGCTTCACCATCTGGCAGTCCGACGGACGAATCTGGGTTTGGTGGATGCCAGGAGAACGTTACCTGCCCCAATGCATAGTGCCAACTTTAAAGTTTGGTGGAGGAGGAATAATGGTCTGGGGCTGTTTTTCATGGTTCGGACTAGTTCCAGTGAAGGGAAATCTTAACGCTACAGCATACAATGAGAGGATTACAGATACATCTGAGGAACCAATCAGACTCTGTGTATTGAAATAAGTCTAGCTGTGAAACCCCAGGATCGTGTCGGACAATAAACCCCTCTTGACATTTAATCAATCTGTGGCCGGCGAGGAGTGCAATTGTGGAATTTCATCACCGCGTGTCAACAGAGAGAAGAGAGGAGGGAGGAGGAGAGAGGGATTTTATTCCTACAAAGTAAAACTTTGGCATTTCACGCCAGTTGGACTGTAGCGATCTGTCAGACACCAACAGCTAACGAGATCACCAAGAGGAAGTTATTGCCGTCACTACACTGACCGCACGTTGGACCAGCTCTTTATCGTCGGTTCTGTGTCACTGAAACATTCTTCTTCTGCGCTAAAGATCCCCATGCCGAGGCTGGCAGGCCGTTGTGCGAGCAGTGTGGCAGGGAGCGCTTTTAACCGCATGCTTGGCTGCGACCGGGTGTGTGTGTGTGTGTCTGTGTGTGTGACGGAGACATGCTGTAAACGGGGGAAGGGTTGTTAAGCGTTTAGAGACAGGCCTGGGGATAAAGAGTGGGATGCAGAGTGTATAATCTGTTCTCAAACTACTGAAACACCTGGGCCCCGAGACTACTGATGCTGTTCCACAGGAGAGAGAGAGAGAGAGAGAGAGAGAGAGAGAGAGAGAGAGAGAGAGAGAGAGAGAGAGAGAGAGAGAGAGAGAGAGAGAGAGAGAGAGAGGACGGAAAAGACAGATACATACAGAGGGGGCTGGGAGAATAGGAGGCGGTAGGAAGAGGGTAGACGGGATGAAATCACAGCCACCTTGGAACACATTTAGCAGAACAGAGTGTGTCTGTGACTGCTGGCCGTCAGTCTCAGTGCACTCAGGGAGACGAGAGGAGAGACGGATGAGGAGGAGAGGAGAGAGGGACGAGGAGAGAGGGACGAGGTCTGTGGATGGCCTATGGGCTACAGTGGAGGTATGAGATATGAACCCCCAGCGGGCAACATTGCTTAAACTGACATCATCTGAATGCACAGCGTTCCTCACTCAGAACAAAGTGTTTTATTGGGCACTGAGACTTTTACACACGGAGTCCCTCTCTCTGTACTCTATAAAAGGAAGTGATTGGTGCGTGTCTGAAACCTAAAGGGAAGCGTTCATAACTCTCTGTATCTATCTGACTATCAACACAAAATCAGGTGGAAGTGGTCTTCAAACAGAGAAAGAAATGACAGATGGCCGCATGGAACATTTCTGAGGAAAATACAATAAACCTTAAAGGGTCAATTAAAGTCTAGGGAATTATAATGTTCAACACACACACACACGCATAAATGCACACAGTAATTGTCTCTCTTAGTGGCTCGATCAAAGTATCGATCAAACCTTATATATTCCTCTCTAAACGGTAATGGATAGCGAACGACAAGCTCAGCCTTCCGTTCAACGAGCAATTAAACAGACGACCGCATCACAAAGCAGGGAATCTTTAAACACAGCTTCACTGCAGTCGGCATCAGAGTGTTGGTACACAGTTTCACTGCAGTCGGCATCAGAGTGTTAGAACACAGTTTCACTGCAGTCTGCATCAGAGTGTTAGAACACAGTTTCACTGCAGTCTGCATCAGAGTGTTAGAACACAGCTTCACTGCAGTCTGCATCAGAGTGTTAGAACACAGCTTCACTGCAGTCTGCATCAGAGTGTTAGAACACAGTTTCACTGCAGTCTGCATCAGAGTGTTAGAACACAGCTTCACTGCAGTCTGCATCAGAGTGTTAGAACACAGCTTCACTGCAGTCTGCATCAGAGTGTTAGAACACAGTTTCACTGCAGTCGGTATCAGAGTGTTAGAACACAGTTTCACTGCAGTCGGCATCAGAGTGTTTATAGATGTGTAGAAAAAGAGAAAGAAAACAGTGGACAAAAGGAGAGAAAGGCTGAGTGATATTAAGAGTATAGATGTTCCCTATCTCCTAGGCTGAGTGACATTAAGGGTATAGATGTTCCCTATCTCCTAGACTGAGTGATATTAAGGGTATAGATGTTCCCTATCTCCTAGGCTGAGTGACATTAAGGGTATAGATGTTCCCTATCTCCTAGGCTGAGTGACATTAAGGGTATAGATGTTCCCTATCTCCTAGGCTGAGTGACAGTAAGGGTATAGATGTTCCCTATCTCCCAGGCTGAGTGATATTACGAGTATAGATGTTCCCTATCTCCTAGGCTGAGTGATACTAAGAGTATAGATGTTCCCTATCTCCTAGGCTGAGTGATATTAAGAGTATAGATGTTCCCTATCTCCTAGGCTGAGTGACATTAAGGGTATAGATGTTCCCTATCTCCTAGGCTGAGTGACATTAAGGGTATAGATGTTCCCTATCTCCTAGGCTGAGTGACAGTAAGGGTATAGATGTTCCCTATCTCCCAGGCTGAGTGATATTAAGAGTATAGATGTTCCCTATCTCCTAGGCTGAGTGATATTAAGAGTATAGATGTTCCCTATCTCCTAGGCTGATTGATATTAAGAGTATAGATGTTCCCTATCTCCTAGTCTGAGTGATATTAAGAGTAAAGATGTTCCCTATCTCCTAGGCTGAGTGATATGAAGCGTTTAGATGTTCCCTATCTCCTAGACTGAGTGTTATGAAGGGTTTAGATATTCCCTATCTCCTAGACTGAGTGGCATTAAGGGTATAGATGTTCCCTATCTCCTAGACTGAGTGGCATTAAGGGTATAGATGTTCCCTATCTCCTAGACTGAGTGGCATTGAGGGTATAGATGTTCCCTATCTCCTAGACTGAGTGACATTAAGGGTGTAGATGTTCCCTATCTCCTAGACTGAGTGATATTAAGGGTATAGATGTTCCCTATCTCCTAGACTGAGTGATATTAAGGGTATAGATGTTCCCTATCTCCTCTTCTGTCTCTTTATGGTGATGTCAATAGGTAGTCAACTGATGTAGGATGTGTCCCAAATGGCATCCTATTCCCTATTTAGTCCACTACTGTTGACTTTTATGATGGATCAGAGGTAGATATGATATAGCATTATGCTAGATAAGAGGTAGATATGAGACAGCATTATGCTAGGTAAGAGGTAGATATGAGACAGCATTATGCTAGGTAAGAGGTAGATATGAGATAGCATTATGCTAGGTAAGAGGTAGATATGAGACAGCATTATGCTAGGTAAGAGGTAGATATGAGATAGCATTATGCTAGATAAGAGGTAGATATGAGACAGCATTATGCTAGGTAAGAGGTAGATATGAGACAGCATTATGCTAGGTAAGAGGTAGATATGATATAGCATTATGCTAGATAAGAGGTAGATATGAGACAGCATTATGCTAGATAAGAGGTAGATATGAGACAGCATTATGCTAGGTAAGAGGTAGATATGAGATAGCATTATGCTAGATAAGAGGTAGATATGAGACAGCATTATGCTAGATAAGAGGTAGATATGAGACAGCATTATGCTAGGTAAGAGGTAGATATGAGACAGCATTATGCTAGATAAGAGGTAGATATGAGATAGCATTATGCTAGATAAGAGGTAGATAGGAGACAGCATTATGCTAGATAAGAGGTAGATAGGAGACAGCATTATGCTAGGTAAGAGGTAGATATGAGACAGCATTATGCTAGGTAAGAGGTAGATATGAGACAGCATTGTGCTAGATAAGAGGTAGATATGAGATAGCATTATGCTAGATAAGAGGTAGATATGAGACAGCATTATGCTAGGTAAGAGGTAGATATGAGACAGCATTATGCTAGGTGAGAGGTAGATATGAGACAGCATTATGCTAGATAAGAGGTAGATATGAGACAGCATTATGCTAGGTAAGAGGTAGATATGAGATAGCATTATGCTAGATAAGAGGTAGATATGAGACAGCATTATGCTAGGTGAGAGGTAGATATGAGACAGCATTATGCTAGATAAGAGGTAGATGTGTGTCTGCACAACGTACTTTCACTACTGGTGTCCCCCAGGGCTCGGTCCTCTTTTCTCTTTACACCAAGTCACTGTGCTCCTTCATATCCTCACATGGTCTCTCCCATCACTGCTATACGGATGACACTCAGCTACTCTTCTCCTTCTCCCCTTCCGACACCCAGGTGGCGAAACGCATCTCTGTGGGCCTGGCAGACATCTCAGCTTGGATGTCGGCCCACCACCTCAAGCTCAACCTTGACAAGACAGAGCTGCTCTTCTTCCCGGGGAAGCACCTGCCCGCTCCAAGGCCTCTCCATCACGGTTGACAACTACCACCGTGTCCCCCTCCCAGAGTGTAAAGAACCTTGGCGTGACCCTGGACAACACTCTGTCATTCTCAGTAAACATCAAAGCAGTGACTCGTTCCTTCAGGTTAATTCTCTACAACATTCGTAGATTTAGACCTTACCTCACACAGGAAGTGTGTGTGTGTGTATGTGTGTGTGTGTGTGTATATGTGTGTGTGTTTGAGGGGATGAAGCCAGAACAGTGTTATTTGCAGTGCAGCATCTTTCAGTAATATGGTTCCCTCTTCCCGTTGCCTCTTCCTGTTCCCTCTTCCCGTTGCCTCTTCCTGTTCCCTCTTCCCGTTGCCTCTTCCCGTTCCCTCTTCCCGTTGCCTCTTCCCGTTGCCTCTTCCCGTTGCCTCTTCCCGTTGCCTCTTCCCGTTGCCTCTTCCCGTTGCCTCTTCCCGTTGCCTCTTCCCGTTCCCTCTTCCCGTTGCCTCTTCCCGTTGCCTCTTCCCGTTGCCTCTTCCCGTTCCCTCTTCCCGTTGCCTCTTCCCGTTGCCTCTTCCCGTTGCCTCTTCCCGTTGCCTCTTCCCGTTCCCTCTTCCCGTTGCCTCTTCCCGTTGCATCTTCCCGTTGCCTCTTCCCGTTGCCTCTTCCCGTTGCCTCTTCCCGTTGCCTCTTCCCGTTGCCTCTTCCCGTTCCCTCTTCCCGTTCCCTCTTCCCGTTGCCTCTTCCCGTTGCCTCTTCCCGTTGCCTCTTCCCGTTCCCTCTTCCCGTTGCCTCTTCCCGTTGCCTCTTCCCGTTCCCTCTTCCCGTTGCCTCTTCCCGTTCCCTCTTCCCGTTGCCTCTTCCCGTTGCCTCTTCCCGTTGCCTCTTCCCGTTGCCTCTTCCCGTTGCCTCTTCCCGTTCCCTCTTCCCGTTGCCTCTTCCCGTTGCCTCTTCCCGTTCCCTCTTCCCGTTGCCTCTTCCCGTTGCCTCTTCCCGTTGCCTCTTCCCGTTCCCTCTTCCCGTTCCCTCTTCCCGTTCCCTCTTCCCGTTGCCTCTTCCCGTTCCCTCTTCCCGTTGCCTCTTCCCGTTGCCTCTTCCCGTTGCCTCTTCCCGTTGCCTCTTCCCGTTGCCTCTTCCCGTTGCCTCTTCCTGCTCTCTAGTTAAGAAGGTCTACCAAGGATCATTTTGCTATTTGATTTGGAATTTTAAGACCCATTGAAGTATCAAACAAATATATGAAAAAAGTATTTAATAAAAAATGATTCTATTAGCTCATACAAATGCATTGGACAACAGACTCACCACATTGAACAACAGATAGTCCTCCCCCAAAAATCTAAAGGAAGTTTGTTCTGAAGTGTCTGTCCTCTATCTGAGAGATATAAGAAAGATCAGGAAACAATTTTACATTTTTATTTAACCCCTTATTTTTTTCATTAAACAGTCTCCATGTCCAGTATACTGTACTTCCATACATTTCTTCAACTGGTACCGGAGGACCTTCAGACGAGTCTTGTGAGGTCAGTGGGCGTTCTAGAGCAAAATAACCGACATGTACATTTCCTTGAGAGTCTCACCTTTCCACAGAGGGGTCATGTCAGTGTGTAGTCCAAACTGTTCGGACGCTACAGACAGAAGTAGTCAGATCAGCTGTACTGACTTCAGGTGAATCTCAAGACACTTGTGTGGGTCGTTCAGCAAAATGGAGAACATCATTGTGTTTGTGACAGTTTGTAGGCCAAAACCGTGTGGATGCTACGGACAATTTTGTGCAAAGACCGATTTTCGGGATGTCTCATAGTCTGACAAATAGTACTTTTGCTCTATTACCTTTCTCCGCAGATGAGGAAGTGCTACCTAGGCGGATGGGGCGAATTGAGACTCCAACGCAAAAAAAACAAAAAAAACACATGATATCTCGAGCTTAAACTGACAGATTTTAAACAGATATCTTTTGTATCACGCAAAGTAGATTTCCACGGTGGCAGGGGATAACAACAGGTTTTTACTCTAGGTGATATTATCCTGCGAGCTAGCTAGCATAGTTTCAGAGATATTTCAGATATATTGTACCCGGTACGGTGTCCTTCGGCCTAGCTGGTAGACTGAGGACGTTTGGTGTTTGTCTGTTCTGCTTTGGCCAGATGGACTCGTTATTGATCTTTGTTGAAGTTTGGTTCAAATCTGACTGATTTTCACTTTCATAAGGATTCAGTTAAAGGGGAAATCTGCACTTTAAACAATAACAAAGTGGTGCCCTGCCGTTGTTTCGGTAAACAGAGGGATGGGGCTAGAGAAATGTTACCACTTTCAAATTCATAGAGAGCTACGGATGCAAGGACTGATCATCAATGCTATGAAAATGATCGTTTTAACCATGTTTTGAGGCTATACCCGTAATTGTTAACAATTACATTACATATATATTGGGTTCTGAGGGGGTTAGACAGTTGAACTAGGCTCATGAGGCATTTATAAGTTATATTTAAGCAATATGGCCTGAGGAGGTGTGGTATACGGCCAATATACCACGGCTAAGGGCTGTTCTTAGGCAGGACGCAACGCCATATATCACAAACCCCAGAGGAGCCTTAGTGCTATTATAAACTGGTTACCAATGTAATTAGAGCAGTACAACGAAATGTTTTGTCATACCCATACCTCTGATATACCACGGCTTTCAGCCAATCAGCATTCAGGGCTCGACCCACCCAGTTTAAAATCTTCAATAATCAATGGCTGAATCTCATGATTTTAAAAGTCAGAAAATGGATGTAGCAACCGCATATTGAACTTAACTTAATTTATGGCCTCAGGGTATAGGAGAGGTAAACATGTTATCCTCCAGACCCTCGATGCCAACTCTCTCTGTGTTCATCTTACCTCACCTTTACAGCCCTGTGTGAATGGTTTCACCAGGTACCTCACCTTTACAACCCTGTGTGAATGGTTTCACCAGGTACCTCACCTTTACAGCCCAGTTTGAATGATTTCACCAGGTACCTCACCTTTACAGCCCAGTGTGAATGGTTTCACCAGGTACCTCACCTTTACAACCCTGTGTGAATGGTTTCACCAGGTACCTCACCTTTACAGCCCAGTTTGAATGATTTCACCAGGTACCTCACCTTTACAGCCCAGTTTGAATGGTTTCACCAGGTACCTCACCTTTACAGCCCTGTGTGAATGGTTTAACCAGGTACCTCACCTTTACAACCCTGTGTGAATGGTTTCACCAGGTACCTCACCTTTACAGCCCAGTGTGAATGGTTTCACCAGGTACCTCACCTTTACAGCCCTGTGTGAATGGTTTCACCAGGTACCTCACCTTTACAGCCCTGTGTGAATGGTTTCACCAGGTACCTCACCTTTACAGCCCTGTGTGCTGTAGACCCACCATAGAAGAAGAGGAAACTTCCTCTTGCAGCTTGTCTTCATAGTCTGCTGATAAAATCTGTTTGTGTACTGTGTGTGTGTGAGTGTGTGTCTCTCTGTGTGTGTGTGTGTGTGTGTGTGTGTGTGTGTGTGTGTGTGTGTGTGTGTGTGTGTGTGTGTGTGTGTGTGTGTGTGTGTGTGTGTGTGTGTGTGTGTGTGTGTGTGTGTGTGTGTGTGTGTGTGTGGTGGGTGTGTGTGTGTGTGTGTGTGTGTGTGGTGGGTGGTAGCTGACAGGGTTGTGGTGACAACTATTCTGTGATTTGGGCTCCAGAGGACATAAAGGGCTTTCCACAGACAGCTCATGCATTCCAAATGGCACCTTATTCCCTATATAGCGCACTACTCCTATTGGCCCTGGTCAAAAGTAGTGCACTAAAACAGGGGATAGGGTGCCATTTGGGACGTAGGGCTCCTTCATCACAGTGCTGCCAATAGCAAACACAGGATCCTTTTCTCTCTGGTAAGTCAAGCAGCAAATGTTGGGCTTTGATACATTTTCAATTTTCCAATCTCACATTTATGGCATGCATAAACCAATAGGGGCTGCCGCTATCTCCGGACCGTAGCAGAATATGAATTATCAGTCACACGGAGGGGGTTCAAAGAGCCTTGAATGATCAGTAATGGATGTGTGTCTGGACAGTTAGAAATATATCGTCTTTTCACTCTCACGTACAAGTGAAAGGTGAAAGGTGAGGGTTTAAACATTTTTTGGGGGGGCTCTTTGAAGAGAATACGTTCAAATTTCTTCGCAGATATATCTGACTACCAACCATCCCACAGGCGACTCTGACTTGAAATTACAAAAACACTCGACGTATTGATTATACGTCTCGTTATGTGTCGACAGAGTGGTGGCATTTGTTTGTGTTTAAATGCCACATTTCTTAACTCTTATTAGCATGTCCTTCTTAAATCAATATGCCATTAATGATAAGACCCACAGCGTCTGATAATACAGTAAGGTCTCTCTGGGTATTTTGTTGTTGAAAAAGTCCTTTCATATAAACAACGTTATGTTACAAAATGTGATTTCTCACTTCTCCTTATATTAGCATGCTAGCCAGCCTTCCAGCAAGGCCTTCCTCCGACAGAAACCTGAACCCTGTAGCATCAATATTCCACCTTCAGGGTGTTTACTCGTTGTAGTCCCAAACCACGTTCTGTTAGATTACACATAATCACAGCAAATGGGAGAGGAGAGGAGGGACCAGGCCACAGGTAGAGATAAAGCCTGAAACCAAATGGCACCCTATTCCCTATTTAGTGCACTTATATACCTACATACCTACATACCTACTGTACAAAAGTGGTGTATTATATAGGAAATAGGGTGCTATTTAGGGCGTAGACAAAGAGACTGATGGAGTATTCAGTGCTTGTAGTGTACATACCTACATACCTACTGTACATACCTACATACCTACTGTACATACCTACATACCTACTGTACATACCTACATACCTACTGCGCATACCTACATACCTACTGTACATACCTACATACCTACTGCACATACCTACATACCTACTGTACATACCTACATACCTACTGCACAAGCCAAGCCCTGAATGCATCGCTAATCAAAAGCAATGCTTTACAAAAATGTAGAGAATATTTTGTCGAATGAGGTGTTAGATTCCTTTGTTTATCTGCTCAGTAAGATATATGTGAGGGTTTGTCGCGTAACTGTTGATTTGCAGTGTTGGGGAAGCTGCTCTGAAATTGTTTACAAAGATAACAATTACTTCAAAACAAATTTAAAAAAATATATATATGAAATGTCACATGCGCCGAATACAACAAGTGTAGTAGACCTCACAGCACAACAGGTGTAGTAGACCTCACAGCACAACAGGTGTAGTAGACCTCACAGCATAACAGGTGTAGTAGACCTCACAGCACAACAGGCGTAGTAGACCTCACAGCACAACAGGTGTAGTAGACCTCACAGCATAACAGGTGTAGTAGACCTCACAGCACAACAGGCGTAGTAGACCTCACAGCACAACAGGTGTAGTAGACCTCACAGCACAACAGGTGTAGTATACCTTACAGCATAACAGGTGTAGTAGACCTCACAACACAACAGGTGTAGTAGACCTCACAGCACAACAGGTGTAGTATACCTTACAGCATAACAGGTGTAGTAGACCTCACAACACAACAGGTGTAGTAGACCTCACAGCACAACAGGTGTAGTAGACCTCACAGCACAACAGGTGTAGTATACCTTACAGCATAACAGGTGTAGTAGACCTCACAACACAACAGGTGTAGTGGACCTTACAGCACAACAGGTGTAGTATACCTTACAGCATAACAGGTGTAGTAGACCTCACAACACAACAGGTGTAGTAGACCTCACAGCACAACAGGTGTAGTAGACCTCACAGCACAACAGGTGTAGTAGACCTCACAGCACAACAGGTGTAGTAGACCTCACAGCACAACAGGTGTAGTAGACCTCACAACACAACAGGTGTAGTAGACCTCACAGCACAACAGATGTAGAACTTACAGTGAAATACTGACTTACAAGCCCTTAACCAACAATGCAGTTTTAAGAAGTTAAGGACAAAAATACAAATAAGTGTTAAGTAAAAAATAGAAAATAGAAAATAAATGTAACAAATGATTAAACAGCAGCAGTAAAATAACAAGCGAGGCTATATACAGGGGGTACCGGTACAGAGTCAATGTGCGGGGGCACCGGTTAGTTAACCACGGTAATTGAGGTAATATGTACATGTAGGTAGAGTTAAAATGACTTTGAATAGATGATAAACTTCACAATGGAAGAAGATAAGCTACACTGATGCTACCCTTATATGTAGTTACCTAAACTAAAGCTACCCTCATATATGTAGTTACCTTAACTAAAGCTACCCTTATATATGTAGTTTACTTAACTAAAGCTACCCTCATATATGTAGTTACCTTAACTAAAGCTACCCTCATATATGTAGTTACCTTAACTAAAGCTACCCTCATATATGTAGTTACCTTAACTAAAGCTACCCTCATATATGTAGTTACCTTAACTAAAGCTACCCGTATATATGTAGTTACCTTAACTAAAGCTACCCTCATATATGTAGTTACCTTAACTAAAGCTACCCGTATATATGTAGTTACCTTAACTAAAGCTACCCTTATATATGTAGTTACCTTAACTAAAGCTACCCTCATATATGTAGTTACCTTAACTAAAGCTACCCTCATATATGTAGTTACCTTAACTAAAGCTACCCTTATATATGTAGTTACCTTAACTAAAGCTACCCTCATATATGTAGTTACCTTAACTAAAGCTACCCTTATATATGTAGTTACCTTAACTAAAGCTACCCTTATATATGTAGTTACCTTAACTAAAGCTACCCTCATATATGTAGTTACCTTAACTAAAGCTACCCTTATATATGCAGTTACCTTAACTAAAGCTACCCTTATATATGTAGTTACCTTAACTAAAGCTACCCTCATATATGTAGTTACCTTAACTAAAGCTACCCTTATATATGCAGTTACCTTAACTAAAGCTACTGTCCCGATCTTCTTCGTCTGATGATGAGGAATAGGAATCATCGGACCAACACGCAGCGTGGTAAGTGTTCATTGTAAATGTAATTAAATAAACTGAACACTGAATGACAAAAACAACAAAGAGAGTGAACGACACGAAACAGTCCTGTAAGGTGAAAAAACACAAAACAGAAAACAACTACCCACACACACAGGTGGGAAAAGGCTACCTAAGTATGGTTCTCAATCAGAGACAACGATAGACAGCTGCCTCTGATTGGGAACCACACCCGGCCAAACACATAGAACTAGACAACATAGAACACAACATAGAATGCCCACCCCAACTCACGCCCTGACCAACCAAAATAGAGACATAAAAAGGATCTCTAAGGTCAGGGCGTGACAGCTACCATTATATATGTAGTTACCTCAACTTAAGCTACCCTCATATATGTAGTTACCTTAACTAAAGCTACCCTCATATATGTAGTTACCTTAACTAAAGCTACCCGTATATATGTAGTTACCTCAACTTAAGCTACCCTCATATATGTAGTTACCTTAACTAAAGCTACCCTCATATATGTAGTTACCTTAACTAAAGCTACCCTCATATATGTAGTTACCTTAACTAAAGCTACCCTCATATATGTAGTTACCTTAACTAAAGCTACCCTTATATGTGTAGTTACCTTAACTAAAGCTACTTTAGAAAGTAATTCACTACATCCAAACTACTTTGTGAAAACTGATCATATGAATTTATCTGAAATGTCATACGTTGCAAATTGCAAGAACAGATTACTCTGGAGTCAGATGTTAACAGAATGTGTAGTTTAGCCTGTTAAACACAAAAACTATGTTTCAAGTGTGAATTAGGCAGGTCTGATGAATTAGGCAGGTCTGATGAATTAGGCAGGTCTGATGAATTAGGCAGGTCTGATGAATTAGGCAGGTCTGATGAATTAGGCAGGTTTGATGAATTAGGCAGGTCTGATGAATTAGGCAGGAGGTCTGATGTCGAAAAAGAAAGACATTTCTTGGCTACTTTACACATATTTCTTTCTTCTTTTTGCAAAAAAGTAGTGTGTAGTTCCAGTAGTTAGCTACACCGCTACATGGTAAAACAGTAGTGTTTAGTTCCAGTAACTAGCTACACCGCTACATGGTAAAACAGTAGTGTGTTGTTCCAGTAGTTAGCTACACCGCTACATGGTAAAACAGTAGTGTGTTGTTCCAGTAGTTAGCTACACCGCTACATGGTAAAACAGTAGTGTGTTGTTCCAGTAGTTAGCTACACCGCTACATGGTAAAACAGTAGTGTGTAGTTCCAGTAGTTAGCTACACCGCTACATGGTAAAACAGTAGTGTGTAGTTCCAGTAGTTAGCTACACCGTTACATGGTAAAACAGTAGTGTGTAGTTCCAGTAGTTAGCTACACTGCTACAAACAGTAGTGTTTAGTTCCAGTAACTAGCTACACCGCTACATTGTAAAACAGTAGTGTGTAGTTCCAGTAGTTAGCTACACCGCTACATGGTAAAACAGTAGTGTGTATTTCCAGTAGTTAGCTACATCGCTACATGGTAAAACAGTATTGTGTTGTTCCAGTAGTTAGCTACACCGCTACATGGTAAAACAGTAGTGTGTAGTTCCAGTAGTTAGCTACACCGCTACATGGTAAAACAGTAGTGTGTAGTTCCAGTAGTTAGCTACACCGCTACATAGTAAAACAGTAGTGTGTAGTTCCAGTAGTTAGCTACACCGCTACATGGTAAAACAGTAGTGTGCAGTTCCAGTAGTTAGCTACACCGCTACATGGTAAAACAGTATTGTGTAGTTCCAGTAGTTAGCTACACCGCTACATAGTAAAACAGTAGTGTGTAGTTCCAGTAGTTAGCTACATGGTAAAACAGTAGTGTGTAGTTCCAGTAGTTAGCTGCACCGCTACATGGTAAAACAGTAGTGTGTAGTTCCAGTAGTTAGCTACACCGCTACATGGTAAAACAGTAGTGTGTAGTTCCAGTAGTTAGCTACACCGCTACATGGTAAAACAGTAGTGTGTAGTTCCAGTAGTTAGCTACACCGCTACATGGTAAAACAGTAGTGTGTAGTTCCAGTAGTTAGCTACACCGCTACATGGTAAAACAGTAGTGTGTAGTTCCAGTAGTTCGCTGCACCGCTACATGGTAAAACAGTAGTGTGTAGTTCCAGTAGTTAGCTACATGGTAAAACAGTAGTGTGTAGTTCCAGTAGTTAGCTACACCGCTACATGGTAAAACAGTAGTGTGTAGTTCCAGTAGTTAGCTACATTGTAAAACAGTAGTGTGTAGTTCCAGTAGTTAGCTACACTGCTACATGGTAAAACAGTAGTGTGTAGTTCCAGTAGTTAGCTACACCGCTACATGGTAAAACAGTAGTGTGTAGTTCCAGTAGTTAGCTACACCGTTACATGGTAAAACAGTAGTGTGTAGTTCCAGTAGTTAGCTACACTGCTACAAACAGTAGTGTTTAGTTCCAGTAACTAGCTACACCGCTACATTGTAAAACAGTAGTGTGTAGTTCCAGTAGTTAGCTACACCGCTACATGGTAAAACAGTAGTGTGTAGTTCCAGTAGTTAGCTACATCGCTACATGGTAAAACAGTATTGTGTTGTTCCAGTAGTTAGCTACACCGCTACATGGTAAAACAGTAGTGTGTAGTTCCAGTAGTTAGCTACACCGCTACATGGTAAAACAGTAGTGTGTAGTTCCAATAGTTAGCTATATGGTAAAACAGTATTGTGTAGTTCCAGTAGTTAGCTACACCGCTACATAGTAAAACAGTAGTGTGTAGTTCCAGTAGTTAGCTACATGGTAAAACAGTAGTGTGTAGTTCCAGTAGTTAGCTGCACCGCTACATGGTAAAACAGTAGTGTGTAGTTCCAGTAGTTAGCTACACCGCTACATGGTAAAACAGTAGTGTGTAGTTCCAGTAGTTAGCTACACCGCTACATGGTAAAACAGTAGTGTGTAGTTCCAGTAGTTAGCTACACCGCTACATGGTAAAACAGTAGTGTGTAGTTCCAGTAGTTAGCTACACCGCTACATGGTAAAACAGTAGTGTGTAGTTCCAGTAGTTAGCTGCACCGCTACATGGTAAAACAGTAGTGTGTAGTTCCAGTAGTTAGCTACATGGTAAAACAGTAGTGTGTAGTTCCAGTAGTTAGCTACACCGCTACATGGTAAAACAGTAGTGTGTAGTTCCAGTAGTTAGCTACATTGTAAAACAGTAGTGTGAAGTTCCAGTAGTTAGCTACACTGCTACATGGTAAAACAGTAGTGTGTAGTTCCAGTAGTTAGCTACACCGCTACATGGTAAAACAGTAGTGTGTAGTTCCAGTAGTTAGCTACACCGTTACATGGTAAAACAGTAGTGTGTAGTTCCAGTAGTTAGCTACACTGCTACAAACAGTAGTGTTTAGTTCCAGTAACTAGCTACACCGCTACATTGTAAAACAGTAGTGTGTAGTTCCAGTAGTTAGCTACACCGCTACATGGTAAAACAGTAGTGTGTAGTTCCAGTAGTTAGCTACATCGCTACATGGTAAAACAGTATTGTGTTGTTCCAGTAGTTAGCTACACCGCTACATGGTAAAACAGTAGTGTGTAGTTCCAGTAGTTAGCTACACCGCTACATGGTAAAACAGTAGTGTGTAGTTCCACTAGTTAGCTATATGGTAAAACAGTATTGTGTAGTTCCAGTAGTTAGCTACACCGCTACATAGTAAAACAGTAGTGTGTAGTTCCAGTAGTTAGCTACATGGTAAAACAGTAGTGTGTAGTTCCAGTAGTTAGCTGCACCGCTACATGGTAAAACAGTAGTGTGTAGTTCCAGTAGTTAGCTACACCGCTACATGGTAAAACAGTAGTGTGTAGTTCCAGTAGTTAGCTACACCGCTACATGGTAAAACAGTAGTGTGTAGTTCCAGTAGTTAGCTACATGGTAAAACAGTAGTGTGTAGTTCCAGTAGTTAGCTACACCGCTACATGGTAAAACAGTAGTGTGTAGTTCCAGTAGTTAGCTGCACCGCTACATGGTAAAACAGTAGTGTGTAGTTCCAGTAGTTAGCTACATGGTAAAACAGTAGTGTGTAGTTCCAGTAGTTAGCTACACCGCTACATGGTAAAACAGTAGTGTGTAGTTCCAGTAGTTAGCTACACCGCTACATGGTAAAACAGTAGTGTGTAGTTCCAGTAGTTAGCTACATGGTAAAACAGTAGTGTGTAGTTCCAGTAGTTAGCTACACCGCTACATGGTAAAACAGTAGTGTGTAGTTCCAGTAGTTAGCTACATCGCTACATGGTAAAACAGTAGTGTGTAGTTCCAGTAGTTAGCTACACCGCTACATGGTAAAACAGTAGTGTGTAGTTCCAGTAGTTAGCTACACTGCTACATGGTAAAACAGTAGTGTGTAGTTCCAGTAGTTAGCTACACCGCTACATGGTAAAACAGTAGTGTGTAGTTCCAGTAGTTAGCTACATGGTAAAACAGTAGTGTGTAGTTCCAGTAACTAGCTACACCGCTACATGGTAAAACAGTAATGAACTACTGAAAACACTACCTAGATTGAATGTAGTTCAGCTACCACCAAGCTACTGCAAAATGTAGTTAAATGACTAGTTGTACTACATGTAGTTCACTACTCTCCGACACTGTCGATTTGTAACACAGGAGCAGAAATGGCAGGTAATGCTGTTTCCGATTGATTAGTCACACACACTGTTCATCAGTCTAAAGATCAAACAGCATATTTCAGGAACATATTATTTTCATTTGATAATGTTTTGACATTTGATGTCATGAAATGAAAGGTCTCTTCCTAATCAGTTTTTCATAGAACTGAAAATGGAAATTGGTCACATTGTTTCCACTAATATGATACGTTTTTATAGATTATTCTAATTCTGTATATCCTGCTTTTATAGATTATTCTATTTCTGTATATCCTGCTTTTATAGATTATTCTATTTCTGTATATCCTGCTTTTATAGATTATTCTATTTCTGTATATCCTGCTTTTATAGATTATTATATTTCTGTATATCCTGCTTTTATAGATTATTCTATTTCTGTATATCCTGCTTTTATAGATTATTCTATTTCTGTATATCCTGCTTTTATAGATTATTCTATTTCTGTATATCCTGCTTTTATAGATTATTCTATTTCTGTATATCCTGCTTTTATAGATTATTCTATTTCTGTATATCCTGCTTTTATAGATTATTCTATTTCTGTATATCCTGCTTTTATAGATTATTCTAATTTTGTATATCCTGCTGTTTCTAAACGCTTCTAAATCTGTATATCCATCTTTTTTTATAGATTATTCTAATTCTGTGTACCCTGCTGTTTCTAGACACTTCTAATTCTGCATATCCTGCTTTTCTAGTGATGAGCCACCTACTGCAGGCTAAATGAGGTATCCTGTAGCATGGAGGAAGAGGAAGAAGCCCGAGCGCCACTCTGTTTGTGCCACCATGCCAACTCCATGTCACTCATTGTCGTATTTGACTTGACAGTGACAACAATGGAGTTGACATGATGGCACAAACAGATCTGGGACCAGGCTGTGGTGGAAGAAGCCCTCTGAACAGCAGTGAGTTACCCCCCTCTCCTTTAGTGTTCTACACTGTGTGGTACAATCCAATAACAGTCCAATGTGACTCCGCCACTCCCACCCACAGGAACAAGAGAAGACATAGTGACACAGGGAGGTGGACACAGGCAAACACTGTGGAGAGAGACAGAGAGACAGTCACAGTGATGTGGTCAAACACTGTGGAGAGAGACAGAGAGACAGTCACAGTGATGCGGTCAAACACTGTGGAGAGAGACAGAGAGACAGTCACAGTGATGTGGTCAAACACTGTGGAGAGAGACAGAGAGACAGTCACAGTGATGTGGTCAAACACTGTGGAGAGAGACAGAGAGACAGTCACAGGGATGTGGTCAAACACTGTGGAGAGAGACAGAGAGACAGTCACAGTGATGTGGTCAAACACTGTGGAGAGAGAAAGTCACAGTGATGTGGTCAAACACTGTGGAGAGAGACAGTCACAGTGATGTGGTCAAACACTGTAGAGAGAGACAGAGAGACAGTCACAGTGATGTGGTCAAACACTGTGGAGAGAGACAGTCACAGTGATGTGGTTAAACACTGTGGAGAGAGACAGAGAGACAGTCACAGTGATGTGGTCAAACACTGTGGAGAGAGACAGTCACAGTGATGTGGTTAAACACTGTGGTGAGAGACAGAGAGACAGTCACAGTGATGTGGTCAAACACTGTGGAGAGAGACAGAGAGAAAGTCACAGTGATGTGGTCAAACACTGTGGAGAGAGACAGAGAGACAGTCACAGTGATGTGGTCAAACACTGTGGAGAGAGACAGAGAGACAGTCACAGTGATGCGGTCAAACACTGTGGAGAGAGACAGAGAGACAGTCACAGTGATGTGGTCAAACACTGTGGAGAGAGACAGAGAGACAGTCACAGTGATGTGGTCAAACACTGTGGAGAGAGACAGAGAGAAAGTCACAGTGATGTGGTCAAACACTGTGGAGAGAGACAGAGAGAAAGTCACAGTGATGTGGTCAAACACTGTGGAGAGAGACAGAGAGAAAGTCACAGTGATGTGGTCAAACACTGTGGAGTGAGACAGAGAGAAAGTCACAGTGATGTGGTCAAACACTGTGGAGAGAGACAGAGAGACAGTCACAGTGATGTGGTCTAACACTGTGGAGAGAGACAGACAGACAGTCACAGTGATGTGGTCAAACACTGTGGAGAGAGACAGAGAGACAGTCACAGTAATGTGGTCAAACACTGTGGAGAGAGACAGAGAGACAGTCACAGTGATGTGGTCAAACACTGTGGACAGAGACAGAGAGACAGTCACAGTGATGCGGTCAAACACTGTGGAGAGAGACAGAGAGACAGTCACAGTGATGTGGTCAAACACTGTGGAGAGAGACAGAGAGACAGTAACAGTGATGTGGTCAAACACTGTGGAGAGAGACAGAGAGACAGTCACAGTGATGTGGTCAAACACTGTGGAGAGAGACAGAGAGACAGTCACAGTGATGTGGTCAAACACTGTGGAGAGAGACAGAGAGACAGACACAGTGATGTGGTCAAACACTGTGGAGAGAGACAGAGAGACAGTCACAGTGATGCGGTCTAACACTGTGGAGAGAGACAGAGAGACAGTCACAGTGATGTGGTCAAACACTGTGGAGAGAGACAGAGAGACAGTCACAGTGATGCGGTCTAACACTGTGGAGAGAGACAGAGAGACAGTCACAGTGATGTGGTCAAACACTGTGGAGAGAGACAGAGAGACAGTCACAGTGATGCGGTCTAACACTGTGGAGAGAGACAGAGAGACAGTCACAGTGATGTGGTCAAACACTGTGGAGAGAGACAGTCACAGTGATGTGGTCAAACACTGTGGAGAGAGACAGTCACAGTGATGTGATCAAACACTGTGGAGAGAGACAGAGAGACAGTCACAGTGATGCGGACTCTCTCTTTCTCTCTCTCCTCTCCTTTGATTCAGTCTGTTTACTCTGACCTACTGGCCACTGGGTTTTGACCAGAACAGATTGAGGAAATGTAGGTGGAGGTAGAGAAAAGAGAGAAAGCTAGAGATCGATGAGGGAGATATGAATCTGGAATGAAAAACCCTGAAGGGCTTTTGTCTCTCTGTCCTAAGCCAGAAATGGACTTACACAACACATTCAATAGAGCCCTTGAGACAGACTGGCCAGACACAGTCACATACAGGCTGTCATCAACGTGTTCCAATCAACCCGCCTCCTCCTTCCCCATATAGCTCAATGTTCTAACTGAGCTTCAAGGCCTGTCTGATCAGCTGGTTTGCCCGTCTCCTTGTGTTAATGCAGTATGTGTGGCAGGGGTTAATGATGTGTAATGAAACTGTGTGGGATAGAGATCGCCCTCACTGTCCTCACAGCTTTGGGTCTGGTAAGGGAGAACCAAGGTCAGCTAATTACCTTAGCTTCACCCATGTAGTTTCTGAGGAAAGAGACATATACCCTCCACCCGTGTAGTTTCAGACAGTATATAGAGACATCTACCCTCCATCCATGTAGTTTCAGACAGTATATAGAGACATCTACCCTCCACCCATGTAGTTTCAGACAGTATAGAGAGACATCTACCCTCCACCCATGTAGTTTCAGACAGTATAGAGAGACATCTACCCTCCATCCATGTAGTTTCAGACAGTATATAGAGACATCTACCCTCCATCCATGTAGTTTCAGACAGTATAGAGACATCTACCCTCCACCCATGTAGTTTCAGACAGTATAGAGAGACATCTACCCTCCACCCATGTAGTTTCAGACAGTATAGAGACATCTACCCTCCATCCATGTAGTTTCAGACAGTATAGAGAGACATCTACCCTCCACCCATGTAGTTTCAGACAGTATAGAGACATCTACCCTCCACCCATGTAGTTTCAGACAGTATAGAGAGACATCTACCCTCCACCCATGTAGTTTCAGACAGTATAGAGACATCTACCCTCCATCCATGTAGTTTCAGACAGTATAGAGAGACATCTACCCTCCACCCATGTAGTTTCAGACAGTATAGAGAGACATCTACCCTCCACCCATGTAGTTTCAGACAGTATAGAGAGACATCTACCCTCCACCCATGTAGTTTCAGACAGTATAGAGAGACATCTACCCTCCACCCATGTAGTTTCAGACAGTATAGAGACATCTACCCTCCACCCATGTAGTTTCAGACAGTATAGAGAGACATCTACCCTCCACCCATGTAGTTTCAGACAGTATAGAGAGACATCTACCCTCCATCCATGTAGTTTCAGACAGTATAGAGAAATCTACCCTCCACCCATGTAGTTTCAGACAGTATAGAGAGACATCTACCCTCCATCCATGTAGTTTCAGACAGTATAGAGACATCTACCCTCCACCCATGTAGTTTCAGACAGTATAGAGAGACATCTACCCTCCACCCATGTAGTTTCAGACAGTATAGAGAGACATCTACCCTCCACCCATGTAGTTTCAGACAGTATAGAGACATCTACCCTCCACCCATGTAGTTTCAGACAGTATAGAGAGACATCTACCCTCCATCCATGTAGTTTCAGACAGTATAGAGAGACATCTACCCTCCACCCATGTAGTTTCAGACAGTATAGAGACATCTACCCTCCACCCATGTAGTTTCAGACAGTATAGAGAGACATCTACCCTCCATCCATGTAGTTTCAGACAGTATAGAGACATCTACCCTCCACCCATGTAGTTTCAGACAGTATAGAGACATCTACCCTCCATCCATGTAGTTTCAGACAGTATAGAGACATCTACCCTCCACCCATGTAGTTTCAGACAGTATAGAGAGACATCTACCCTCCACCCATGTAGTTTCAGACAGTATAGAGACATCTACCCTCCATCCATGTAGTTTCAGACAGTATAGAGAGACATCTACCCTCCACCCATGTAGTTTCAGACAGTATAGAGACATCTACCCTCCACCCATGTAGTTTCAGACAGTATAGAGAGACATCTACCCTCCACCCATGTAGTTTCAGACAGTATAGAGACATCTACCCTCCATCCATGTAGTTTCAGACAGTATAGAGAGACATCTACCCTCCACCCATGTAGTTTCAGACAGTATAGAGAGACATCTACCCTCCACCCATGTAGTTTCAGACAGTATAGAGAGACATCTACCCTCCACCCATGTAGTTTCAGACAGTATAGAGAGACATCTACCCTCCACCCATGTAGTTTCAGACAGTATAGAGACATCTACCCTCCACCCATGTAGTTTCAGACAGTATAGAGAGACATCTACCCTCCACCCATGTAGTTTCAGACAGTATAGAGAGACATCTACCCTCCATCCATGTAGTTTCAGACAGTATAGAGAAATCTACCCTCCACCCATGTAGTTTCAGACAGTATAGAGAGACATCTACCCTCCACCCATGTAGTTTCAGACAGTATAGAGAGACATCTACCCTCCACCCATGTAGTTTCAGACAGTATAGAGACATCTACCCTCCACCCATGTAGTTTCAGACAGTATAGAGACATCTACCCTCCACCCATGTAGTTTCAGACAGTATAGAGACATCTACCCTCCACCCATGTAGTTTCAGACAGTATAGAGAGACATCTACCCTCCACCCATGTAGTTTCAGACAGTATAGAGAGACATCTACCCTCCATCCATGTAGTTTCAGACAGTATATAGAGACATCTACCCTCCATCCATGTAGTTTCAGACAGTATAGAGACATCTACCCTCCACCCATGTAGTTTCAGACAGTATAGAGAGACATCTACCCTCCATCCATGTAGTTTCAGACAGTATAGAGACATCTACCCTCCACCCATGTAGTTTCAGACAGTATAGAGAGACATCTACCCTCCACCCATGTAGTTTCAGACAGTATAGAGACATCTACCCTCCATCCATGTAGTTTCAGACAGTATAGAGAGACATCTACCCTCCACCCATGTAGTTTCAGACAGTATAGAGACATCTACCCTCCACCCATGTAGTTTCAGACAGTATAGAGAGACATCTACCCTCCACCCATGTAGTTTCAGACAGTATAGAGACATCTACCCTCCATCCATGTAGTTTCAGACAGTATAGAGAGACATCTACCCTCCACCCATGTAGTTTCAGACAGTATAGAGAGACATCTACCCTCCACCCATGTAGTTTCAGACAGTATAGAGAGACATCTACCCTCCACCCATGTAGTTTCAGACAGTATAGAGAGACATCTACCCTCCACCCATGTAGTTTCAGACAGTATAGAGACATCTACCCTCCACCCATGTAGTTTCAGACAGTATAGAGAGACATCTACCCTCCACCCATGTAGTTTCAGACAGTATAGAGAGACATCTACCCTCCATCCATGTAGTTTCAGACAGTATAGAGAAATCTACCCTCCACCCATGTAGTTTCAGACAGTATAGAGAGACATCTACCCTCCATCCATGTAGTTTCAGACAGTATAGAGACATCTACCCTCCACCCATGTAGTTTCAGACAGTATAGAGAGACATCTACCCTCCACCCATGTAGTTTCAGACAGTATAGAGAGACATCTACCCTCCACCCATGTAGTTTCAGACAGTATAGAGACATCTACCCTCCACCCATGTAGTTTCAGACAGTATAGAGAGACATCTACCCTCCATCCATGTAGTTTCAGACAGTATAGAGAGACATCTACCCTCCACCCATGTAGTTTCAGACAGTATAGAGACATCTACCCTCCACCCATGTAGTTTCAGACAGTATAGAGAGACATCTACCCTCCATCCATGTAGTTTCAGACAGTATAGAGACATCTACCCTCCACCCATGTAGTTTCAGACAGTATAGAGACATCTACCCTCCATCCATGTAGTTTCAGACAGTATAGAGACATCTACCCTCCACCCATGTAGTTTCAGACAGTATAGAGAGACATCTACCCTCCACCCATGTAGTTTCAGACAGTATAGAGACATCTACCCTCCATCCATGTAGTTTCAGACAGTATAGAGAGACATCTACCCTCCACCCATGTAGTTTCAGACAGTATAGAGACATCTACCCTCCACCCATGTAGTTTCAGACAGTATAGAGAGACATCTACCCTCCACCCATGTAGTTTCAGACAGTATAGAGACATCTACCCTCCATCCATGTAGTTTCAGACAGTATAGAGAGACATCTACCCTCCACCCATGTAGTTTCAGACAGTATAGAGAGACATCTACCCTCCACCCATGTAGTTTCAGACAGTATAGAGAGACATCTACCCTCCACCCATGTAGTTTCAGACAGTATAGAGAGACATCTACCCTCCACCCATGTAGTTTCAGACAGTATAGAGACATCTACCCTCCACCCATGTAGTTTCAGACAGTATAGAGAGACATCTACCCTCCACCCATGTAGTTTCAGACAGTATAGAGAGACATCTACCCTCCATCCATGTAGTTTCAGACAGTATAGAGAAATCTACCCTCCACCCATGTAGTTTCAGACAGTATAGAGAGACATCTACCCTCCACCCATGTAGTTTCAGACAGTATAGAGAGACATCTACCCTCCACCCATGTAGTTTCAGACAGTATAGAGACATCTACCCTCCACCCATGTAGTTTCAGACAGTATAGAGACATCTACCCTCCACCCATGTAGTTTCAGACAGTATAGAGACATCTACCCTCCACCCATGTAGTTTCAGACAGTATAGAGAGACATCTACCCTCCATCCATGTAGTTTCAGACAGTATAGAGACATCTACCCTCCATCCATGTAGTTTCAGACAGTATAGAGAGACATCTACCCTCCACCCATGTAGTTTCAGACAGTATAGAGACATCTACCCTCCATCCATGTAGTTTCAGACAGTATAGAGAGACATCTACCCTCCACCCATGTAGTTTCAGACAGTATAGAGAGACATCTACCCTCCATCCATGTAGTTTCAGACAGTATAGAGAGACATCTACCAACCACCCATGTAGTTTCAGACAGTATAGAGACATCTACCCTCCACCCATGTAGTTTCAGACAGTATAGAGAGACATCTACCCTCCACCCATGTAGTTTCAGACAGTATAGAGACATCTACCCTCCACCCATGTAGTTTCAGACAGTATAGAGAGACATCTACCCTCCACCCATGTAGTTTCAGACAGTATAGAGACATCTACCCTCCATCCATGTAGTTTCAGACAGTATAGAGACATCTACCCTCCACCCATGTAGTTTCAGACAGTATAGAGAGACATCTACCCTCCACCCATGTAGTTTCTGACAGTATAGAGAGACATCTACCCTCCACCCATGTAGTTTCAGACAGTATAGAGAGACATCTACCCTCCACCCATGTAGTTTCAGACAGTATAGAGACATCTACCCTCCACCCATGTAGTTTCAGACAGTATAGAGACATCTACCCTCCACCCATGTAGTTTCAGACAGTATAGAGACATCTACCCTCCACCCATGTAGTTTCAGACAGTATAGAGAGACATCTACCCTCCACCCATGTAGTTTCAGACAGTATAGAGAGACATCTACCCTCCACCCATGTAGTTTCAGACAGTATAGAGAGACATCTACCCTCCACCCATGTAGTTTCAGACAGTATAGAGAGACATCTACCCTCCACCCATGTAGTTTCAGACAGTATAGAGAGACATCTACCCTCCATCCATGTAGTTTCAGACAGTATAGAGACATCTACCCTCCACCCATGTAGTTTCAGACAGTATAGAGACATCTACCCTCCACCCATGTAGTTTCAGACAGTATAGAGACATCTACCCTCCATCCATGTAGTTTCAGACAGTATAGAGACATCTACCCTCCACCCATGTAGTTTCAGACAGTATAGAGACATCTACCCTCCACCCATGTAGTTTCAGACAGTATAGAGACATCTACCCTCCACCCATGTAGTTTCAGACAGTATATAGAGACATCTACCCTCCACCCATGTAGTTTCAGACAGTATAGAGAGACATCTACCCTCCACCCATGTAGTTTCAGACAGTATAGAGACATCTACCCTCCATCCATGTAGTTTCAGACAGTATAGAGAGACATCTACCCTCCACCCATGTAGTTTCAGACAGTATAGAGAGACATCTACCCTCCATCCATGTAGTTTCAGACAGTATAGAGAGACATCTACCCTCCACCCATGTAGTTTCAGACAGTATAGAGACATCTACCCTCCACCCATGTAGTTTCAGACAGTATAGAGAGACATCTACCCTCCACCCATGTAGTTTCAGACAGTATAGAGAGACATCTACCCTCCACCCATGTAGTTTCAGACAGTATAGAGAGACATCTACCCTCCACCCATGTAGTTTCAGACAGTATAGAGACATCTACCCTCCACCCATGTAGTTTCAGACAGTATAGAGACATCTACCCTCCACCCATGTAGTTTCAGACAGTATAGAGACATCTACCCTCCACCCATGTAGTTTCAGACAGTATAGAGAGACATCTACCCTCCACCCATGTAGTTTCAGACAGTATAGAGAGACATCTACCCTCCACCCATGTAGTTTCAGACAGTATAGAGAGACATCTACCCTCCACCCATGTAGTTTCAGACAGTATAGAGAGACATCTACCCTCCACCCATGTAGTTTCAGACAGTATAGAGAGACATCTACCCTCCATCCATGTAGTTTCAGACAGTATAGAGACATCTACCCTCCACCCATGTAGTTTCAGACAGTATAGAGACATCTACCCTCCACCCATGTAGTTTCAGACAGTATAGAGACATCTACCCTCCATCCATGTAGTTTCAGACAGTATAGAGAGACATCTACCCTCCACCCATGTAGTTTCAGACAGTATAGAGACATCTACCCTCCATCCATGTAGTTTCAGACAGTATAGAGACATCTACCCTCCATCCATGTAGTTTCAGACAGTATAGAGACATCTACCCTCCACCCATGTAGTTTCAGACAGTATAGAGACATCTACCCTCCATCCATGTAGTTTCAGACAGTATAGAGACATCTACCCTCCACCCATGTAGTTTCAGACAGTATAGAGACATCTACCCTCCACCCATGTAGTTTCAGACAGTATAGAGACATCTACCCTCCATCCATGTAGTTTCAGACAGTATAGAGACATCTACCCTCCACCCATGTAGTTTCAGACAGTATAGAGAGACATCTACCCTCCACCCATGTAGTTTCAGACAGTATAGAGACATCTACCCTCCACCCATGTAGTTTCAGACAGTATAGAGACATCTACCCTCCATCCATGTAGTTTCAGACAGTAAAGAGACATCTACCCTCCACCCATGTAGTTTCAGACAGTATAGAGAGACATCTACCCTCCACCCATGTAGTTTCAGACAGTATAGAGACATCTACCCTCCACCCATGTAGTTTCAGACAGTATAGAGAGACATCTACCCTCCACCCATGTAGTTTCAGACAGTATAGAGAGACATCTACCCTCCATCCATGTAGTTTCAGACAGTATAGAGACATCTACCCTCCACCCATGTAGTTTCAGACAGTATAGAGAGACATCTACCCTCCACCCATGTAGTTTCAGACAGTATAGAGAGACATCTACCCTCCACCCATGTAGTTTCAGACAGTATAGAGCAGTGGTCACCAACCGGTCGATTGGGATTGAATGATCGATCTTCCAGGCATTACTAGTCGATCACCAAACATTTCTGTAAAAAAATCAACAATAAAGCCGTGCGTTCATAGTTTTTTATTTGTTTTGCTCTGTTGGCGGTAGGTGTACTTGATTCAGCAGCCCTAGTGCTGTTGGCGGTAGGTGTACTTGATTCAGCAGCCCTAGTGCTGTTGGCGGTAGGTGTACTTGATTCAGCAGCCCTAGTGCTGTTGGCGGTAGGTGTACTTGATTCAGCAGCCCTAGTGCTGTTGGCGGTAGGTGTACTTGATTCAGCAGCCAGAGCGCCGGGAAGGCAAAGTGTTCCCATTTTGAACCATGTCATGTGTCTGAAGGTAGACCTCCGCCTACCTGGCAGACGCAGACAACAAATCAAGTGCACCTATAGGCCTTCCGCTGGCCAATCAGATAGCTCAGATCCCTGTGTTAGATCAGTTTCTTCGAGCCATAGACTGTTAAAAGAAACCTCAAACACACAGCAAAGTTGATGTGAGATGTCAAAACGTTTAAAAACATAAATTAGAGAGAAACTCAACGAATACAACAAAGACCTGCTGTGTTTATGAGTAAATTCATGTTTTAAGTTGTTATTTAGCCAGGTCAACACTTTGTTCAACAATTTTATAAACCATAAAATGTACATTCTTCCTACTTGCACTTACACTTCCAAACCAGCACTGCAGCTGCATTGAATGAGTAAAGCAAAATGTTCTGATAAGCTTCCCTTGTTATTATTAGCATCTTGTGTCTTTTTCAGTTCTTGACCTGACTGAAATACGTTCCGGTTCTCATTTTGGGTGCCTGTACTGATTATATTTAGGTGCAGGAACCCCTCAATACTTTATATCTAATATTCTATAGAGGAACAGGAACTCCTCAATACTTTATATCTAATATTCTATAGAGGAACAGGAACTCCTCAATACTGTATATCTAATATTCTATAGAGGAACAGGAACTCCTCAATACTTTATATCTAATATTCTATAGAGGAACAGGAACTCCTCAATACTTTATATCTAATATTCTATAGAGGAACAGGAACTCCTTAATACTTTATATCTAATATTCTATAGAGGAACAGGAACTCCTCAATACTTTATATCTAATATTCTATAGAGGAACAGGAACTCCTCAATGCTTTATATCTAATATTCTATAGGGGAACAGGAACTCAAGCAGTAGAACATTTTGAGGCGTCGGTACTCAGCTCGGTGAGGTCCTGCCCAATTCAAGCACGGGTCTTTTTAAAATTCATATCAAGGAATATTTAACTTTCTCTGGTCAAAGGAATAACAACCTGAATTGGTCCATGAAGCAGAAATAATGCAGTGTGACTTGAGCTTCGCCATCAGCTGGGAGACTGTGTCCCCTTTTCTCGGCGGAGGGAGGGAGAGGGGAGGGACGGTGAGTCGGAGGGAGGGAGAGGGGAGGGAGGGAGGGAGAGGAGAGGGACGGTGAGTCGGAGGGAGGGAGAAGTGAGGGACGGTGTGTCGGAGGGAGGGAGAGGGGAGGGCTGTGTGTCGGAGGGAGGGAGAGGGGAGGGACGGTGAGTCGGAGGGAGGGAGAGGGGAGGGACGGTGAGTCGGAGGGAGGGAGAGGGGAGGGACGGTGTGTCGGAGGGAGGGAGAGGAGAGGGACGGTGTGTCGGAGGGAGGGAGAGGAGAGGGACGGTGTGTCGGAGGGAGGGAGAGGGGAGGGACGGTGAGTCGGAAGGAGGGAGAGGGGAGGGACGGTGAGTCGGAGGGAGGGAGAGGGGAGGGACGGTGAGTCGGAGGGAGGGAGAGGGGAGGGAGGGAGAGGGGAGGGAGGGTGAGTCGGAGGGAGGGAGAGGGGAGGGACGGTGAGTCGGAGGGAGGGAGAGGGGAGGGACGGTGAGTCGGAGGGAGGGAGAGGGGAGGGACGGTGAGTCGGAGGGAGGGAGAGGGGAGGGACGGTGAGTCGGAGGGAGGGAGAGGGGAGGGACGGTGAGTCGGAGGGAGGGAGAGGGGAGGGACGGTGAGTCGGAGGGAGGGAGAGGGGAGGGAGGGAGAGGGGAGGGAGGGTGTGTCGGAGGGAGGGAGAGGGGAGGGACAGTGTGTTGGAGGGAGGGAGAGGGGGAGGGAGGGAGAGGGGAGGGACGGTGAGTCGGAGGGAGGGAGAGGGGAGGGAGGGTGTGTCGGAGGGAGGGAGAGGGGAGGGACAGTGTGTTGGAGGGAGGGAGAGGGGAGGGACGGTGAGTCGGAGGGAGGGAGAGGGGAGGGACGGTGTGTTGGAGGGAGGGAGAGGGGAGGGACGGTGAGTCGGAGGGAGGGAGAGGGGAAGGACGGTGTGTCGGAGGGAGGGAGAGGGGAGGGACGGTGAGTCGGAGGGAGGGAGAGGGGAGGGACGGTGAGTCGGAGGGAGGGAGAGGGGAGGGACGGTGAGTCGGAGGGAGGGAGAGGGGAGGGACGGTGAGTCGGAGGGAGGGAGAGGGGAGGGACGGAGAGGGGAGGGAGGGTGTGTCGGAGGGAGGGAGAGGGGAGGGAGGGTGTGTCGGAGGGAGGGAGAGGGGAGGGACAGTGTGTTGGAGGGAGGGAGAGGGGAGGGACGGTGAGTCGGAGGGAGGGAGAGGGGAGGGACGGTGTGTTGGAGGGAGGGAGAGGGGAGGGACGGTGAGTCGGAGGGAGGGAGAGGGGAAGGACGGTGTGTCGGAGGGAGGGAGAGGGGAGGGACGGTGAGTCGGAGGGAGGGAGAGGGGAGGGAGGGAGAGGGGAGGGAGGGTGAGTCGGGGGGAGGGTGAGTCGGGGGGAGGGAGAGGGGAGGGACGGTGAGTCGGAGGGAGGGAGAGGGGAGGGAGGGAGAGGGGAGGGACGGTGAGTCGGGGGAGGGAGAGGGGAGGGAGGGAGAGGGGAGGGACGGTGAGTCGGAGGGAGGGAGAGGGGAGGGAGGGAGGGAGGGAGGGAGGGAGAGGGGAGGGACGGTGAGTCGGAGGGAGGGAGAGGGGAGGGACGGTGTGTCGGAGGGAGGGAGAGGGGAGGGACGGTGAGTCGGAGGGAGGGAGAGGGGAGGGAGGGAGAGGGGAGGGAGGGAGAGGGGAGGGACGGTGAGTCGGGGGAGACGCAGCCTCACCTCAGCTCCCACCCTCCCCTCAGACTCACCATCAGATGCAGGTCATCAGTCCAGTATAATAATAATAATTATGCTCACTCAACTGTGCCTCACAAGTAATACAACAAATGATCTATTACCAGTGTGAACATATACCTACATTTAAACATTTATATAATTTAAAAATGGCCTGAGAAGAACAACATATGCAGGTCAATTGATGCGTAGCCAATATGCAGTGATAATGTATTGGGCCTATAGCCTACTGCACAAACCTCATTGCTACAGAACTATTTGTAATTGCTTAGTGTTGCATAGGCTTACGTTTTTTAAGTCATGTTTAAAAACAGATCTGAGCGTTAGATCTTAACTTGCATTTTGACTCACAAAGTGAACTTGATCTTTACAAGCATTTCGCTACACACCCTCAATAACATACACTAAATATGTATCATATGTGGATATGTACGTGACCAATAAAATGTGATTTGACTTGAGAAAAGGTTGGAGACCCCTGCTATAGAGAGACATCTAGTCCCACGATGCTCCAGTTGCTAGTTATGCCCTCTGCTTGTCCTAACGCAGTAGGGTGAAGCAGGGGTCTGATGAGCTACAACCTCAGGTCAGTCAATCACCTAAACTTCACCTCCGTACCTTCAGCCCAGACATTCAGACGGTGTCGAGGGACATCGATGGTGATCCCTGCCTCACAGAAACACCTGCAGACATGGGAATCTGGTTCCACACGTAGTAGTGGACATTACAACACTAAATAATACACAGTACAGTTACAGGGGCCAGGGGCCAGGGGCCAGCGGCCAGGGGCCAGGGGCCAGGGGCCAGGGGCCAGGGGCCAGGGGCGTGTAACTGACACAGCAAAGAAGACCAGTTGAGACCTACATCAAATGTTATGGACAATAAACTGATTCCTTAAGATGGTCAGATACATGAAAAGCCGGTTGTCGCTAGTAAGTATCTTTCGAACACACACGCGCGCGCGCACACACACACACACTCACACTCACTCACACACACACACACACACACACACACTCACACACACACACACACACACACACACACACACACACACACACACACACACACACACACACACACACACACACACACACACACACACACACACACACACACACACACACACACACACACACACAGACAGCAATCTATCTGTACCTGTAAGGCCTACTACTGGGATGTCCTGAGACAATCACTTTATTTTCCGTTCTCTGTGCCCTGCAGTAGCAACAGAGCATCCATCATGTTGCATCACAGATGAAGTGTGCTTGTCTAACGACTACCTTGTGTATATATTTATCTATCACACATGCATTTGTTATTCGTATTTCAATGTAATCTTTCTCCATGCAGGTATTCCTCTCTCAGGGTAACGGCAGACATCTAGAGAATAGATCCCTCCTCGAATGAGAAGAAGAGTGAGTGATGTCAGACAGAAGTCTCTTTGAAGTAATGACCGCAGCTCTGACTCTAACCCAACAAGAGGTTGAGCTCCAAATGGGTCCAATGGGCTCTGGTTGAAAGTAGTGCACTATATAGGGACTAGGGCTCTGGTCTAAAGTAGTGCACTATATAGGGAATAGGGCTCTGGTCTAAAGTAGTGCACTATATAGGGAATAGGGCTCTGGTCTAAAGTAGTGCACTATATAGGGAATAGGGCTCTGGTCTATAGTAGTGCACTATATAGGGAATAGGGCTCTGGTCTAAAGTACTAAAGTAGTGCACTATATAGGGAATAGGGCCTTGGTCTAAAGTAGTGCACTATATAGGGAATAGGGCTCTGGTCTAAAGTAGTGCACTATATAGGGAATAGGGCCCTGGTCTAAAGTAGTGTACTATATAGGGAATAGGGCTCGGTTACTAGTCCAACGCTCTAACCACTAGGCTACCTGCCGCCCCAAGTGTAAGAGGAGGTACAGTGCATTCAGAAATTTTTCAGACCTCTTGCCATGTTTCACATTTTGTTACGTTACAGCCGTATTCTAAAATGTATTAAATAAACAAATTCTTCATCAATCTTTACACAATACCCCATAATGACAATGCAAAACAGGTTTTTAGATTCTTTTGCAAATTTATAAAAACTAAAAACAGAAATAGCTTATTTAAGTAAGTATTCAGACCCTTTGCTATGAGACTCAAGATTGAACTCAGGTGCATCCTGTTTCCATTGATCATCCTTGAGATGTTTCTACAACTTGATTGGAGTACACCTGTAGTAAATTCAATTGATTGGACATGATTTGGAAAGGTACACACCTGTCTATATAAAGTCCCACAGTTGACAGTGCATGTCAGAGCAAAAACCAAGCCATGAGGTCAAAGGAATTGTCCGTAGAGCTCCGAGACAAGATTGTGTTGAGGCACAGATCTGTGGTAGGCAACCAAAACATTTCTGCAGTATTGAAGGTTCCCAAGAACACAGTGGCCTCCATCATTCTTAAATGGAAGAAGTTTGGAACCACCAAGACTCTTCCTAGAGCTGGCCGACCGACCAAACTGAGCAATCAGGGGAGAAGGGTTTGGTCAGGGAGGTGACCAAGAACCCAATGGTCACTCTGACAGAGCTCCAGAGTTCCTCTGTGGTGATTGGAGAACCTTCCAGACGGACAACCATCTCTGCAGCACTCCACCAATCAGGCCTTTATGGTAGAGTGGTCAGACAGAAGCCAATCCTCAGTAAAAGGCACATGACAGCCCGCTTGGAGTTTAGAGAGATATTTGATGAAAACCTGCTCCAGAGCGCTCAGGACGTCAGACTGGGGCAAATGTTCAGCTTCCAACAGGACAACGACCCTAAGCACACAGCCAAGACAACGCAGAAGTGGCTTCGGGAAAAGTCTCTGAATGTCCTTGAGTGACCCAGCCAGAGCCCGGACTTGAACCCGATCGAAAATAGCTGTGCAGCGAAGCTCACCATCCAACCTAACAGAGCTTGAGAGGATCTGCAGAGAAGAATGGTAGAAACTCCCCAAATAAAGGATTACCAAGCTTGTAGCATCATACCCAAGAAGACTCAAGGCTGTAATCGCTGACAAAGGTACTTCAACAAAGTACTGACTAAAGGGTCTGAATACTTATGCAAATATTATATATCAGTTTAAAAATGTTAATACATTTTCTAAAATTGATAAAAAACTGTTTTTGCTTTGTCATTATGGCGTAGATTGATATAAAAAAAAATGATTTTAATCCATTTTAGAATAAGGCTGTAATGTAACAAAATGTGGAGAAAGTCAGGGGTCTGAATACTTTCCCGAATGCACTGTATACCTCCAGGAGTCTTCTTCTATTGTTGTTAGGAAGGCCAATCTGTAGGAAAATAACTCTGCTGAGGATCTCTAGGAAAATAACTCTGCTGAGGATCTCTAGGAAAATAACTCTGCTGAGGATCTCCAGGAAAATAACTCTGCTGAGGATCTCTAGGAAAATAACTCTGCTGAGGATCTCTAGGAAAATAACTCTGCTGAGGATCTCCAGGAAAATAACTCTGCTGAGGATCTCCAGGAAAATAACTCTGCTGAGGATCTCGAGGAAAATAACTGCTGAGGATCTCCAGGAAAATAATTCTGCTGAGGATCTCCAGGAAAATAACTCTACTGAGGATCTCGAGGAAAATAACCCTGCTGAGGATCTCCAGGAAAATAACTCTGCTGAGGATCTCTAGGAAAATAACGATTTTCAGACGGGATGCTTTTGTCATGTTTCGTCTCGAAGAACGAGTCCATGTTAAACTACATCATGTTGAAGATTCTCCTGCATTAAAGGGGGATGGAAACACTTCAGGAAGTACATCTCGGCAGTTACATTTAGCTGTCGTTCTAAATCCTAGTGTTTCCCCTTGATCCCCTTTTCATCGAAATACAGCTGTTTGTGACAGCTTGCTGCCATACTGTTTTTAATTATTTGACTATTTCCCTTGGTTAAAATAAAGAAGACAAGAATATAAAGTAAACACATTCAGTTTTATAGCCTTTTAGTTTTTCAATGCTAGAAAAAAGCTATTTCCTCCAAGTAAAGAGCTGTTTCACGCTGTGAGGTAAATAACCCTCACACCCTGGGGCTGTATGTGTCTCTGCTTCATCCTGATCTAATTACCAAAAACAGAGACACAAAGCGATGACACCAAATAAACCATGTAGTCTTGTTACAGGGGACCGACCGTTAGCTCCCCCACGTCCCACAAAATAGGAAAACGACTTCATACTTTATTCTCATTATACCTTCATCTCTTTCATTACTTTTAGAAAATACTTGGCTGATTATGAAGAGATGTGAAAACCACATTTATCTCAGAAAACACTTGGCTAATTATGCAATGTGCTAATTATGAAGAGATGTGGAAATGACATTTACTGAAACCACATGTGACAAAGGGCCGTGCCCCATACAATTGTTTCTCTATTATCCATGATCTATTGCTCACCTGTTCATGTGTCCTCCGGGAGTGTCAGTACAGTAATTCACCTGTTCCTGTGTCCTCCGGGAGTGTCAGTACAGTAATTCACCTGTTCCTGTGTCCTCCGGGAGTCAGTACAGTAATTCACCTGTTCCTGTGTCCTCCGGGAGTCAGTACAGTAATTCACCTGTTCCTGTGTCCTCCGGGAATCAGTACAGTAATTCACCTGTTCCTGTGTCCTCCGGGAGTAGGTACAGTAATTCACCTGTTCCTGTGTCCTCCGGGAGTCAGTACAGTAATTCACCTGTTCCTGTGTCCTCCGGGAGTCAGTACAGTAATTCACCTGTTCCTGTGTCCTCCGGGAGTCAGTACAGTAATTCACCTGTTCCTGTGTCCTCCGGGAGTCAGTACAGTAATTCACCTGTTCCTGTGTCCTCCGGGAGTCAGTACAGTAATTCACCTGTTCCTGTGTCCTCCGGGAGTAGGTACAGTAATTCACCTGTTCCTCTGTCCTCCGGGAGTCAGTACAGTAATTCACCTGTTCCTGTGTCCTCCGGGAGTCAGTACAGTAATTCACCTGTTCCTGTGTCCTCCGGGAGTCAGTACAGTAATTCACCTGTTCCTGTGTCCTCCGGGAGTCAGTACAGTAATTCACCTGTTCCTGTGTCCTCCGGGAGTCAGTACAGTAATTCACCTGTTCCTGTGTCCTCCGGGAGTAGGTACAGTAATTAATTTCTCCTCTTCCTACAGTAAAACACAATCCCCCCTTTTTACTTCCTCCCTCTCTCTCCGAATCCAGAGTCACTCTGCTTTCTGCACGACTCACTTTTCAATCATCACCACATCAGAATTTTTGTGTGCCTCTTAACTGTGCCGAGCTAAAGTAGTGCACTAGGCTGAGTCTGGAGTGGCTAAACTAGTGCACTAGGCTGAGTCTGGAGTGGCTAAGGTAGAGCACGAGGCTGAGTCTGGAGTGGCTAAACTAGTGCACTAGGCTGAGTCTGAAGTGGCTAAAGTAGTGCACTAGGCTGAGTCTGAAGTGGCTAAAGTAGTGCACTAGGCTGAGTCTGAAGTGGCTAAAGTAGTGCACTAGGCTGAGTCTGAAGTGGCTAAAGTAGTGCACTAGGCTGAGTCTGGAGTGGCTAAGGTAGAGCACGTGGCTGAGTCTGGAGTGGCTAAACTAGTGCACTAGGCTGAGTCTGAAGTGGCTAAAGTAGTGCACTAGGCTGAGTCTGGAGTGGCTAAAGTAGAGCACTAGGCTGAGTCTGAAGTGGCTAAAGTAGTGCACTAGGCTGAGTCTGAAGTGGCTAAAGTACAGCACTAGGCTGAGTCTGAAGTGGCTAAAGTAGTGCACTAGGCTGAGTCTGAAGTCGCTCTGACCTCTGACATTGGAGAGATCGAGGACAGGGAATTGGAACTGTAGGGAACCGTGTCCACAGGAAGATAAGCAGGTCTATTTCCTCTCAGCGACATGTGGAGACAGAGACTGGATGTGTCCCAAATGACACCACAGCCAGAAGAGGACTGGCCACCCCTCAGAGCCTGGTTCCTCTCTAGGTTTCTAATCTCCACCTGGTACAGCCAGAAGAGGACTGGCCACCCCTCAGAGCCTGGTTCCTCTCTAGGTTTCTAATCTCTACCTGGTACAGCCAGAAGAGGACAGGCCACCCCTCAGAGCCTGGATCCTCTCTAGGTTTCTAATCTCTACCTGGTACAGCCAGAAGAGGACAGGCCACCCCTCAGAGCCTGGTTCCTCTCTAGGTTTCTAATCTCTACCTGGTACAGCCAGAAGAGGACTGGCCACCCCTCAGAGCCTGGATCCTCTCTAGGTTTCTAATCTCCACCTGGTACAGCCAGAAGAGGACTGGCCACCCCTCAGAGCCTGGTTCCTCTCTAGGTTTCTAATCTCCACCTGGTACAGCCAGAAGAGGACTGGCCACCCCTCAGAGCCTGGATCCTCTCTAGGTTTCTAATCTCCACCTGGTACAGCCAGAAGAGGACTGGCCACCCCTCAGAGCCTGGTTCCTCTCTAGGTTTCTAATCTCTACCTGGTACAGCCAGAAGAGGACTGGCCACCCCTCAGAGCCTGGTTCCTCTCTAGGTTTCTAATATCCACCTGGTACAGCCAAAGAGGACTAGCCACCCCTCAGAGCCTGGTTCTTCTCTAGGTTTCTTCCTAGTTTTTGGCCTTTCTAGGGAGTTTTTCCTAGCCACAGTGCTTCTACACCTGCATTGCTTGCTGTTTTTAGGGTTTTAGGCTGGGTTTCTGTACAGCACTTTGTGACATCGGCTGATGTAAGAAGGGCTTTATTAATACATTTGATTGATTGATTTCCCTATATAGTGCACTAGTTTTGGCTATGGGCCCTGGTGTTGCTTAGACATACAGATATAAATGACAACTGAGAAACATATGGAGCTGCAGTCTCTCTCATCCGTAGGTTATATTCCACCGGGGAAAACACGTTCAATCAACATTGCATTTCGGTTGATTTTTGATTGAGATGTCAACAAACTTAAATTCAACTTTATATAAACCAACCTCATCGTTATACTTGGTTCAAATGAGACGAAAAAAATCGTCCAAATCTTCCGTTTATATAAAAGCCTGTTTTAGAGAACATTGAGTCCGTGTCCAATATCTCCAGAACTAATACTGAAGGGGAACACATTGAGCCACAGACTATAAATGGAAATGGTTCTGGTCACACCTTTTATCTGCCAGGGTCCCAAATGGCACCCTATTCCCTACGTAGTGCACTACTTTTAACCAGAGCCCTATATGGGAAATAGGGTGCCATTTGAGACGGAGCCATAGCTCTTAAAAAGCGTCCCTACTGAACTCACTATGACCTGCAGTGTGGCTGGGATTTCCTGCCCACACAGAAACACTATAATAGAGGCAGAAATTGTAAAAAAAAAAAAGAGAGTGTACGATAGTGTTTACAACACTGTGCCATTCCTCTCCTTTGTCAGCTATATAATCCTACCCAGTTTACAGCGTCTTGAACACTACCTTTCTAAGTTCCACTCTCCTCTCCTTCCTCGCTATCGACGCTTAGAAAACGCTGGGTCTCAGACGTACATTTCACAAACACAATTTGTGTGTCTGCCGAGCAACACTCCGACACTCTGGTTTTTTGTTTTGAAGTTTCGAAGTCAAAAGGACAGAATTCTCTTCTTTAAAAAGTCTGTCTGGACAAACAAACTGCAGCATGTCTTTGTGTAATGTGTAGAGGACAGAGAGACAGCATGTCTTTGTGTAATGTGTAGAGGACAGAGAGACAGCGTGTCTTTGTGTAATGTGTAGAGGACAGAGAGACAGCATGTCTTTGTGTAATGTGTAGAGGACAGAGAGACAGCATGTCTTTGTGTAATGTGTAGAGGACAGAGAGACAGCGTGTCTTTGTGTAATGTGTAGAAGACAGAGAGACAGCATGTCTTTGTGTAATGTGTAGAGGACAGAGAGACAGCATGTCTTTGTGTAATGTGTAGAGGACAGAGAGACAGCATGTCTTTGTGTAATGTGTAGAAGACAGAGAGACAGCATGTCTTTGTGTAATGTGTAGAGGACAGAGAGACAGCATGTCTTTGTGTAATGTGTAGAGGACAGAGAGACAGCATGTATTTGTGTAATGTGTAGAGGACAGAGAGACAGCATGTCTTTGTGTAATGTGTAGAGGACAGAGAGACAGCATGTCTTTGTGTAATGTGTAGAGGACAGAGAGACAGCATGTATTTGTGTAATGTGTAGAGGACAGAGAGACAGCATGTCTTTGTGTAATGTGTAGAGGACAGAGAGACAGCATGTCTTTGTGTAATGTGTAGAGGACAGAGAGACAGCGTGTCTTTGTGTAATGTGTAGAGGACAGAGAGACAGCGTGTCTTTGTGTAATGTGTAGAGGACAGAGAGACAGCATGTCTTTGTGTAATGTGTAGAGGACAGAGAGACAGCATGTCTTTGTGTAATGTGTAGAGGACAGAGAGACAGCATGTCTTTGTGTAATGTGTAGAGGACAGAGAGACAGCATGTCTATGTGTAATGTGTAGAGGACAGAGAGACAGCATGTCTTTGTCTAATGTGTAGAAGACAGAGAGACAGCATGTCTTTGTGTAATGTGTAGAAGACAGAGAGACAGCATGTCTTTGTGTAATGTGTAGAGGACAGAGAGACAGCGTGTCTTTGTGTAATGTGTAGAGGACAGAGAGACAGCGTGTCTTTGTGTAATGTGTAGAGGACAGAGAGACAGCATGTCTTTGTGTAATGTGTAGAGGACAGAGAGACAGCATGTCTTTGTGTAATGTGTAGAGGACAGAGAGACAGCATGTCTTTGTGTAATGAGAGACAGAGACACCTAATAGGCTGCTGTATCCATCCCTCCATGTAGGAAACTGGTCTCTAACAGTCTGTTCAGATCAGAGAAGTGTCCCACAGTCATTACATCACAGAGAACCTGTGGTCTAATAGATACTTTTAAATACCAGTGGGCCTTTTATCTAATGCCCCTGTCCCCTTATCCCCCTGTCCCCCTGTCCCCTTATCCCCCTGTCCCCTTATCCCCCTGTCCCCTGTCTCCGTCCCTCTATCCCCTTGTCCCCTTATGCCCCTGACTCTGTCCCCCTGTCCCCTTATCCCCCTGTCCCCCTGTCTCCGTCCCCCTGTCCTCTTATCCCCCTGTCCCCCTGTCTCCGTCCCCCTGTCCCCTTATCCCCCTGTCCCCCTGTCTCCGTCCCCCTGTCCCCTTATCCCCCTGTCCCCCTGTCTCCGTCCCCCTGTCCCCTTATCCCCCTGTCTCCGTCCCCCTGTCCCCTTATCCCCCTGTCTCTGTCCCCTTATCCCCCTGTCCCCCTGCCCCCCTGTCTCCGTCCCCCTGTCCCCTTATCCCCCTGTCCCCCCTGTCTCCGTCCCCCTGTCCCCTTATCCCCCTGTCCCCCTGTCCCCCTGTCTCCGTCCCCCTGCCCCCTTATCCCCCTGTCCCCCTGTCTCCGTCCCCCTGTCCCCTTATCCCCCTGTCCCCCTGTCTCCGTCCCCCTGTCCCCTTATCCCCCTGTCCCCCTGCCTCCATCCCCCTTATCCCCCTGTCCCCCTGCCTCCATCCCCCTTATCCCCCTGTCCCCTTATCCCCCTGTCCCCCTGTCTCCGTCCCCCTGTCCTCTTATTCCCCTGTCCCCCTGCCTCCATCCCCCTGTCCCCCTGTCCTCCTCATTGATTGGACTCCAGGTTAACTGACTCCTGACTCCAATCAGCTTTTGGAGAAGTCATTAGCCTTGGGGTTCACATACTTTTTCCAGCCTACACTGTGAATGTTTAAATGATGTATTCAATATAGACATGAAAAATACAATAATGTGTGTGTTATTGGTTTAAGCAGACTGTGTTTGTCTATTGTGGTGACCCAGATGAAGATCAGATCAAACTTTATGACTAATTGATGCAGAAATCCAGGTAGTGCCAAAGGGTTCACATAGTTCTTCTTGCCGCTGTACATTTCCTTCACTATACAACCACAACCACGTCCTGACATAGTGGAAAATGTCTACTGGAGAAGGACCTATAGGCTTACATCATTTACATTTGAGTCATTTAGCAGACTCTCTAATCCACAGCCACTAACAGTAGTGAGTCATTTAGCAGACTCTCTTATCTACAGCCACTAACAGTAGTGAGTCATTTAGCAGACTCTCTTATCTACAGCCACTAACAGTAGTGAGTCATTTAGCAGACTCTCTAATCCACAGCCACTACAGTAGTGAGTCATTTAGTAGACTCTCTAATCCACAGCCACTACAGTAGTGAATCATTTAGCAGACTCTGTTATTTACAGCCACTACAGTAGTGAATCATTTAGCAGACTCTCTTATCCACAGCCACTACAGTAGTGAATCATTTAGCAGACTCTCTAATCCACAGTCACTACAGTAGTGAATCATTTAGCAGACTCTCTAATCCACAGCCACTAACAGTAGTGAATCATTTAGCAGACTCTCTAATTCACAGCCACTACAGTCAGTGCATATAACTAAGGTAAGGTGGTCACCGAAGAGAAAGGCTTCCAAAGTGTCTGTCTGTATTCAACAGTAGAATCATCCTGGTGATGTGGTGTCCTGTAGGTGTCTGTCTGTATTCAACAGTAGAACTGTAGGTGTCTGTCTGTATTCAACAGTAGAATCATCCTGGTGATGTGGTGTCCTGTAGGTGTCTGTCTGTCTGTATTCAACAGTAGAATCATCCTGGTGATGTGGTGTCCTGTAGGTGTCTGTCTGTCTGTATTCAACAGTAGAATCATCCTGGTGATGTAGTGTCCTGTAGGTGTCTGTCTGTATTCAACAGTAGAATCATCCTGGTGAGGTAGTGTCCTGTAGGTGTCTGTCTGTATTCAACAGTAGAATCATCCTGGTGATGTAGTGTCCTGTAGGTGTCTGTCTGTGTTCAACAGTAGAATCATCCTGGTGATGTAGTGTCCTGTAGGTGTCTGTCTGTATTCAACAGTAGAACTGTAGGTGTCTGTCTGTATTCAACAGTAGAATCATCCTGGTGATGTAGTGTCCTGTAGGTGTCTGTCTGTATTCAACAGTAGAATCATCCTGGTGATGTGGTGTCCTGTAGGTGTCTGTCTGTATTCAACAGTAGAACTGTAGGTGTCTGTCTGTATTCAACAGTAGAACTGTAGGTGTCTGTCTGTATTCAACAGTAAAACTGTAGGTGTCCGTCTGTATTCAACAGTAGAATCATCCTGGTGATGTGGTGTCCTGTAGGTGTCTGTCTGTATTCAACAGTAGAATCATCCTGGTGATGTAGTGTCCTGTAGGTGTCTGTCTGTATTCAACAGTAGAATCATCCTGGTGATGTAGTGTCCTGTAGGTGTCTGTCTGTATTCAACAGTAGAATCATCCTGGTGATGTAGTGTCCTTTAGGTGCCTGTCTGTATTCAACAGTAGAATCATCCTGGTGATGTAGTGTCCTGTAGGTGTCTGTCTGTATTCAACAGTAGAATCATCCTGGTGATGTAGTGTCCTTTAGGTGTCTGTCTGTATTCAACAGTAGAATCATCCTGGTGATGTAGTGTCCTGTAGGTGTCTGTCTGTATTCAACAGTAGAATCATCCTGGTGATGTAGTGTCCTGTAGGTGTCTGTCTGTATTCAACAGTAGAATCATCCTGGTGATGTAGTGTCCTTTAGGTGTCTGTCTGTATTCAACAGTAGAATCATCCTGGTGATGTAGTGTCCTGTAGGTGTCTGTCTGTATTCAACAGTAGAATCATCCTGGTGATGTAGTGTCCTGTAGGTGTCTGTCTGTATTCAACAGTAGAATCATCCTGCAGCAGCCAGACACTGAACAGACAGACAGACAGACAGACAGACAGACAGACAGGCAGGCAGGCAGGCAGGCAGGCAGGCAGACAGGCAGACAGAACCCTTCCTTCACAGCAGCTGAGGTCACCTCTCTTATTTCAATCCCCTATTTCCCCCTTTCCTTTCACGCTGATTTAGAGCCAGGCTTATCACAGGGCCACACGGGGCTGTCGGGCTGCAGCCTGGAATGCATGTCAGTGACATTTCCCTTTTCCTATTCCTGAGCCGTCATGTTGACAAAAAGACACGGGCGTATTGTACTGGAGATTGGGCTGCTTACTGGATTTGTTAACATCAGGGTTGGGATCAATTCCACTTCCATTCCAGTCAATTCAGAAACTAAACCGAATTCCCAATACCAATTCCCAAATGTTGCTCACCGAAAAACATTGAAAATAATTGCAAATTCAGAGTATTTCCTGAATGGACTGGAATTAAAATGTTAGTGACCACAACTCTGGTAAACACCATAACCTGAATGGAGGTAGAACACACTACATTCAGACCGAACATTGTCAGGCAGAACTAAATGGAGGTAGGAAACAATACATTCAGACACCATGCAGACCAAACATTGTCAGGCAGAACTAAATGGAGGTAGAACACATTACATGCAGACCAAACATTGTCAGACAGAACTAAATGGAGGTAGAACACACTGCATTCAGACACCATTCAGACTGAACATTGTCAGACAGAACTAAATGGAGGTAGGACACACTACATTCAGACCAAACATTGTCAGACAGAACTAAATGGAGGTAGGAAACACTACATTCAGACACCATGCAGACCGAACATTGTCAGACAGAACTAAATGGAGGTAGAACACATTACATGCAGACCAAACATTGTCAGACAGAACTAAATGGAGGTAGAACACACTACATTCAGACACCATGCAGACCGAACATTGTCAGACAGAACTAAATGGAGGTAGGAAACACTGCATTCAGACACCATGCAGACCGAACATTGTCAGACAGAACTAAATGGAGGTAGGAAACACTACATTCAGACACTATGCAGACCAAACATTGTCAGACAGAACTAAATGGAGGTAGAACACACTGCATTCAGACCGAACATTGTCAGACAGAACTAAATGGAGGTAGGACACACTACATGCAGACACCATTCAGACCAAACATTGTCAGACAGAACTAAATGGAGGTAGGAAACACTACATTCAGACACCATGCAGACCGAACATTGTCAGACAGAACTAAATGGAGGTAGAACACATTACATGCAGACCAAACATTGTCAGACAGAACTAAATGGAGGTAGGAAACACTGCATTCAGACACCATGCAGACCGAACATTGTCAGACAGAACTAAATGGAGGTAGAACACACTGCATTCAGACACCATTCAGACCAAACATTGTCAGACAGAACTAAATGGAGGAAGGAAAACACTACATTCAGACACCATGCAGACCAAACATTGTCAGACAGAACTAAATGGAGGTAGAACACACTGCATTCAGACTGAACATTGTCAGACAGAACTCGTGATTGTTCATCCTGTTGTTGTTGTTGAGCTGGAATCACATTATGGAAATGTTGGAATTAATCAAAGTGTGAAAAAAGAAAAATACTCTTAAGCAACACGGTTTACCTGTAACCTGTTCCAAAACATTGTTACATGCTTATTTGCATAATGGAGTTATAACTAGTATAATTAGTATAATTATAATTATTTTATTTGTTATTGTTGTTTATAATTTTTTTAAATTATAAAGGTGCCCAAGTCTTAAATTGAGTCGCTTTGAATTCATAAAAGCAACATAGAAATGGACAGAAAGACAGCATGAAATGTCTGTCTGTCTCTCCTATGTCCTGTAGCTGTCTCCTCTCCAATGTTCTGTAGCTGTCTCCTCTCCTACGTCCTGTAGTTGACCTGTAGTTGACCTGTAGTTGACCTGTAGTTGTCCTGTAGTTGACCTGTAGATGGACGTAGGTAAGAGGGAAGAGGTAAAGGTAGCTGTCTCCTCTCCTACGTCCTGTAGTTGACCTGTAGTTGACCTATAGATGGACGTAGGTAAGAGGGAAGAGGTAAAGGTAGCTGTCTCCTCTCCTACGTCCTGTAGTTGACCTGTAGTTGACCTATAGATGGACGTAGGTAAGAGGGAAGAGGTAAAGGTAACTGTCAACACACAAGCATGGCAGCTCAGCAGGAGACCAGGGAGTTGAGTGAACAGCCTCCCCTCTCCTCTCCTCCCCTCTCCCCCTCCCCTCTCCTCTCCTCTCCTTCACTACTCTCCTCCCCTCCACTCGCTCTCCTTCCCTCCATCCCCTCACCTCCCCTCCCTCCCTCTCCTTTCCTTCCCCTTCCCTATGCTCCCTCTCCTCCCCCCTCCTATCCTCCCCTCCCCTGCCCCCTCCCTCCCTCTCCTTTCCTTCCCCTCCCCTATGCTCCCTCTCCTCCCCCCTCCTATCCTCCCCTCCCCTGCCCCCTCCCTCCCTCTCCTTTCCTTCCCCTTCCCTATGCTCCCTCTCCTCCCTCCTCCTATCCTCCCCTCCCCTGCCCCTCCCCTCCCTCTCCTCTCCTCTCCTCCCCTCCCTCTCCTCCCCTCCCCTGCCCCCTCTCTCCTCTCCTCTCCTCTCCTCTCCTCTCCTCTCCTCTCCTCTCCTCTCCTCTCCTCTCCTCTCCTCTCCTCTCCTCTCCTCTCCTCCCCTCCCCCTCCTCCCCCCCCCCCTCCTCTCCTCTCAACATGCCAACTGAGCAACCCTGACTAAGTCCATTCTGTCTCCTCTGCTCCAGTACTTCTCCAGGCAGTCAGGCACACTATGTGCTCTCTCTTCCAGAAGATTGGCCCAGAGCAGCTGCTCCTTGTGTGTTCAGCCTTGTCTCTCTCAGCCTCACGTGGCATGCACTGTTGCAACATAGTATAATATACAAGGCATTTATAAACCTCATCAGGTTCAGGCAGCTGGAGTGACAGGTATAATGAGACACTTATAAACCTCATCAGGTTCAGACAGCTGGAATGGCAGGTACTATAAGACATTTATAAACCTCATCAGGTTCAGGCAGCTGAACCGGTAGGTACTATAAGGCATTTATAAACCTCATCAGGTTCCGGCAGCTGGAGTGACAGGTATAATAAGACATTTATAAACCTCATCAGGTTCAGACAGCTGGAATGACAGGTACTATAAGACATTTATAAACCTCATCAGGTTCAGACAGCTGGAATGACAGGTACTATAAGACATTTATAAACCTCATCAGGTTCAGGCAGCTGGAACGGCAGGTACTATAAGACATTTATAAACCTCATCAGGTTCAGGCAGCTGGAACGGCAGGTACTATAAGACATTTATAAACCTCATCAGGTTCAGGCAGCTGGAGTGACAGGAACTATTTGCAAATATTTGGGATAATTTCGACACTGGTCACACTAGGAATTCCCCCGCTGGCCTATCAGAATGTAGTGTGTGTGTGGTAGAATGTAGCACATTGGAAACTCTGTTTTAAACATTCATCAGTTGTCCTAGCTAATTGTTATTTTTCCATTATATAACTAAGTTTGTTTATGTATGCGTGGGTGAGTGTGTTTCAGCCTCAATTACTGCTGTTTTTCCCTCCAACTGCAACAGGTGGCAAAATACAGATTGCAATTATCCAAACACGTTTAGAAAAACAATCAAACTAACTTGGCTCTAACATCTATTGTTGTTGTGCCTCAAACATTCATACAGTCCATGAAGACTTCCTGTGTTAGTTAGGTCACGTGACTCTGGTAAGCCACAGAGAAGACGCCCCAGGTAAAGCTCCATCCGGCCTGGGTCTTAACATAATATCTTATGATGTCCAGCCTGCCTGGGTCTTAACATAATATCTTATGATGTCCAGCCTGCCTGGGTCTTAACATAATATCTTATGATGTCCAGCCTGCCTGGGTCTTAACATAATATCTTATGATGTCCAGTCTGCTGGAGCTGGACGCTAACATCGTATGTACGTGGTCCATCATGTGGACATGGTCTGTAGGATCTAGCAGTCTTCATTGGTCCATCATGTGGACATGGTCTGTAGGATCTAGCAGTCTTCATTGGTCCATCATGTGGACATGGTCTGTAGGATCTAGCAGTCTTCATTGGTCCATCATGTGGACATGGTCTGTAGGATCTAGCAGTCTTCATTGGTCCATCATGTGGACATGGTCTGTAGGATCTAGCAGTCTTCATTGGTCCATCATGTAGACATGGTCTGTAGGATCTAGCAGTCTTCATTGGTTCATCATGTGGACATGGTCTGTAGGACCTAGCAGTCTCCATTGGTCCATCATGTGGACATGGTCTGTAGGATCTAGCAGTCTTCATTGGTCCATCATGTAGACATGGTCTGTAGGACCTAGCAGTCTTCATTGGTCCATCATGTGGACACGGTCTGTAGGATCTAGCAGTCTTCATTGGTCCATCATGTGGACATGGTCTGTAGGATCTAGCAGTCTTCATTGGTCCATCATCTGGACATGGTCTGTAGGATCTAGCAGTCTTCATTGGTCCATCATGTGGACATGGTCTGTAGGACCTAGCAGTCTTCATTGGTCCATCATCTGGACATGGTCTGTAGGATCTAGCAGTCTTCATTGGTCCATCATGTGGACATGGTCTGTAGGACCTAGCAGTCTTCATTGGTCCATCATCTGGACATGGTCTGTAGGATCTAGCAGTCTTCATTGGTCCATCATGTGGACATGGTCTGTAGGATCTAGCAGTCTTCATTGGTCCATCATGTAGACATGGTCTGTAGGACCTAGCAGTCTTCATTGGTCCATCATGTGGACATGGTCTGTAGGATCTAGCAGTCTTCATTGGTCCATCATGTGGACATGGTCTGTAGGACCTAGCAGTCTTCATTGGTCCATCATGTGGACAAGGTCTGTAGGACCTAGCAGTCTTCATTGGTCCATCATGTGGACATGGTCTGTAGGATCTAGCAGTCTTCATTGGTCCATCATGTGGACAAGGTCTGTAGGACCTAGCAGTCTTCATTGGTCCATCATGTGGACATGGTCTGTAGGATCTAGCAGTCTTCATTGGTCCATCATGTGGACAAGGTCTGTAGGATCTAGCAGTCTTCATTGGTCCATCATGTAGACATGGTCTGTAGGACCTAGCAGTCTTCATTGGTCCATCATGTGGACATGGTCTGTAGGATCTAGCAGTCTTCATTGGTCCATCATGTGGACATGGTCTGTAGGATCTAGCAGTCTTCATTGGTCCATCATGTGGACATGGTCTGTAGGACCTAGCAGTCTTCATTGGTCCATCATGTGGACACGGTCTGTAGGATCTAGCAGTCTTCATTGGTCCATCATGTGGACACGGTCTGTAGGATCTAGCAGTCTCCATTGGTCCATCATGTGGACATGGTCTGTAGGACCTAGCAGTCTTCATTGGTCCATCATGTAGACATGGTCTGTAGGATCTAGCAGTCTTCATTGGTCCATCATGTGGACATGGTCTGTAGGACCTAGCAGTCTTCATTGGTCCATCATGTGGACATGGTCTGTAGGACCTAGCAGTCTCCATTGGTTTATCATGTGGACATGGTCTGTAGGACCTAGCAGTCTTCATTGGTCCAACATGTAGACATGGTCTGTAGGATCTAGCAGTCTTCATTGGTCCATCATGTGGACATGGTCTGTAGGATCTAGCAGTCTTCATTGGTCCATCATGTAGACATGGTCTGTAGGATCTAGCAGTCTTCATTGGTCCATCATGTGGACATGGTCTGTAGGATCTAGCAGTCTTCATTGGTCCATCATATACTGTTGATATGGCCTCAGGAAAAGTCCTACCTCTCCAGTCACTGCTGCCAAGCTCAGTCTCACGTGTCACTGACAGAATCAAGTCTGTCTCAACCGGCAGGAAGAGCAAATTAGAGCAGAATAATTTCCTTGTCTCGGTGTCACAGAGTGGAGACACATTTTTCTCCTCATCCCCCTTCTCCCCATCCTCCTCCCCCGTCTCCTCCTCCTCCTCCTCCCCCCTCCCCCACCTCAATCTTCCCATCCTCCTCCCCCGTCTCCTCCTCCTCCCCCTCCCCCACCTCATTCTCCCCATCCTCCTCCCCCATCTCCTCCTCCTCCCTCCTCCCCCACCTCATTATCCCCATCCTCCTCCCCCGTCTCCCCCCCACCACATTCTCCCCATCCTCCTCCCCTGTCTCCTCCTCCTCCTCCCCCACCACATTCTCCCCATCCTCCTCCCCTGTCTCCTCCTCCTCCTCCTCCTCCCTCTCCTCCTCCTCCTCTTCACCCCCTTCCTCCCGCACTCCATCTTCTCCTCCCTTCTCCTCCTCCTCCTCTTCATCCCCCTCCTCCCCCCTCCTCCACCTCATTCTCCTCATCCAACTCCTCCTCCTCCCTCTCCTCCTCCTCCTCTTCACCCCCCCCCCTCCCCCCTCCTCCACCTCATTCTCCTCATCCAACTCCTCCTCCTCCCTCTCCTCCTCCTCCTCTTCACCCCCCCCCCTCCCCCCTCCTCCACCTCATTCTCCTCATCCAACTCCTCCTCCTCCCTCTCCTCCTCCTCCTCTTCACCCCCCCCCCCCCCTCCTCCACCTCATTCTCCTCATCTAAATCCTCATCCTACCCCCGCTCCTCCTCATTTGACATGTGAAATGTCCTTAATCTTTTGGAGCTTCTGTGAGTATAATGTTTACTGTTTATTTTTATTGTTTATTTTTATTTATTTTATTTTTTTATTTATTTAACCTTTATTTAACCAGGTAGGCAAATTGAGAACACGTTCTCATTTACAATTGCGACCTGGCCAAGATAAAGCAAAGCAGTTCGACACATACAACAACACATAGTTACACATGGAGTAAAACAAACATATAGTCAATGATACAGTGAAAAAAAAAATAAGTCTATATACAATGTGAGCAAGTGAGGTGAGATAAGGGAGGTGAAGGCAAACAAATATATGTATAAATAAATAAAAATATAAAAAGGCCATGGTGGCGAAGTAAATACAACACAGCAAGTAAAATAAAACTTAAAACACTGGAATGGTTGGTTTGCAGTAGAAGAAAGCGCAAAGTAGAGACAGAAATAATGGGGTGCAAAGGAGCAAAATAAATAAATAAATACAGTAGGTAAAGAGGTAGTTGTTTGGGCTAAATTATAGATGGGCTATGTACAGGTGCAGTAATCTATGAGCTGCTCTGACATCTGGTGCTTAAAGCTAGTGAGGGAGATAAGTGTTTCCAGTTTCAGAGATTTTTGTAGTTCGTTCCAGTCATTGGCAGCAGAGAACTGGAAGGAGAGGCGGCCAAAGGAAGAATTGGTTTTGGGGGTGACCAGAGAGATAAACCTGCTGGAGCGCGTGCTACAGGTAGGTGTTGCTATGGTGACCAGCGAGCTGAGATAAGGGGGGACTTTACCTAGCAGGGTCTTGTAGATGACCTGGAACCAGTGGGTTTGGCGACGAGTATGAAGCGAGGGCCAGCCAACGAGAGTGTACAGGTCGCAGTGGTGGGTAGTATATGGGGCTTTGGTGACAAAACGGATGGCACTGTGATAGACTGCATCCAATTTATTGAGTAGGGTTTTGGAGGCTATTTTGTAAATGACATCACCGAAGTCGAGGATTGGTAGGATGGTCAGTTTTACAAGGGTATGTTTGGCAGCATGAGTGAAGGATGCTTTGTTGCGGAATAGGAAGCCAATTCTAGATTTAACTTTGGATTGGAGATGTTTGATGTGAGTCTGGAAGGAGAGTTTACAGTCTAACCAGACACCTAGGTATTTGTAGTTGTCCACATATTCTAGGTCAGAGCCGTCCAGAGTAGTGATGTTGGACAGGCGGGCAGGTGCAGGCAGCGATCGGTTGAAGAGCATGCATTTAGTTTTACTTGTATTTAAGAGCAATTGGAGGCCACGGAAGGAGAGTTGTATGGCATTGAAGCTCGCCTGGAGGGTTGTTAACACAGTGTCAAAAGAAGGGCCAGAAGTATACAGAATAGTGTCGTCTGCGTAGAGGTGGATCAGAGAATCACCAGCAGCAAGAGCGACATCATTGATGTATACAGAGAAGAGAGTCGGTCCAAGAATTGAACCCTGTGGCACCCCCATGGAGACTGCCAGAGGCCCGGACAACAGACCCTCCGATTTGACACACTGAACTCGATCAGAGAAGTAGTTGGTGAACCAGGCGAGGCAATCATTAGAGAAACCAAGGCTGTCGAGTCTGCCGATGAGGATGTGGTGATTGACAGAGTCAAAAGCCTTGGCCAGGTCAATGAATACGGCTGCACAGTATTGTTTCCTATCGATGGCGGTTAAGATATCGTTTATGACCTTGAGCGTGGCTGAGGTGCACCCATGACCAGCTCTGAAACCAGATTGCATAGCGGAGAAGGTATGGTGGGATTCGAAATGGTCGGTAATCTGTTTGTTGACTTGGCTTTCGAAGACCTTAGAAAGGCAGGGTAGGATAGATATAGGTCTGTAGCTGTTAGGGTCAAGAGTGTCCCCCCCTTTGAAGAGGGGGATAACCGCAGCTGCTTTCCAATCTTTGGGAATCTCAGACGACACGAAAGAGAGGTTGAAAAGGCTAGTAATAGGGGTGGCAACAATTTCAGCAGATAGTTTTAGAAAGAAAGGGTCCAGATTATCTAGCCCGGCTGATTTGTAAGGGTCCAGATTTTGCAGCTCTTTTAGAACATCAGCTGACTGTATTTGGGAGAAAGAGAAATGGGGAAGGCTTGGGCGAGTAGCAGAGGGGAGGGCAGTGCTGTTGTCCGGGGTAGGGGTAGCCAGGTGGAAAGCATGGCCAGCCGTAGAAAAATGCTTATTGAAATTCTCAATTATAGTGGATTTGTCGGTGGTGACAGTGTTTCCTATCTTCAGAGCAGTTGGAAGCTGGGAGGAGGTGTTCTTATTCTCCATGGACTTTACAGTGTCCCAGAACTTTTTTGAATTTGTGTTGCAGGAAGCAAATTTCTGCTTGAAAAAGCTAGCCTTGGCTTTTCTAACTGCCTGTGTATACTGGTTTCTAGCTTCCCTGAAAAGTTGCATATCACGGGGGCTGTTCGATGCTAATGCAGAATGCCATAGGATGTTTTTCTGTTGGTTAAGGGCAGTCAGGTCAGGAGAGAACCAAGGGCTATATCTGTTCCTGGTTCTAAATTTCTTGAATGGGGCATGCTTATTCAAGATGGTGAGGAAGGCATTTTTAAAAAATGTCCAGGCATCCTCTACTGACGGGATGAGATCAATATCCTTCCAGGATACCTTGGCCAAGTCGATTAGAAAGGCCTGCTCGCTGAAGTGTTTCAGGGAGCGTTTGACAGTGATGAGTGGAGGTCGTTTGACCGCTGACCCATTACGGATGCAGGCAATGAGGCAGTGATCGCTGAGATCTTGGTTGAAAACAGCAGAGGTGTATTTGGAGGGCAAGTTTGTTAGGATGATATCTATGAGGGTACCCGTGTTTACGGAATTGGGGTGGTACCTGGTAGGTTCATTGATAATTTGTGTGAGATTGAGGGCATCAAGCCTAGATTGTAGGGTGGCTGGGGTGTTAAGCATGTTAAAATTTAGGTCGCCTAGCAGCACGAGCTCTGAAGATAGATGGGGGGCAATCAGTTCACATATAGTGTCCAGAGCACAGCTGGGGGCAGAGGGTGGTCTATAGCAGGCGGCAACGGTGAGAGACTTGTTTTTAGAGAGGTGGATTTTTAAAAGTAGAAGTTCAAATTGTTTGGGAACAGACCTGGATAGTAAAACAGAACTCTGCAGGCAATCTTTGCAATAGATTGCAACACCGCCCCCTTTGGCCGTTCTATCTTGTCTGAAAATCTTGTAGTTGGGGATGAAAATGTCAGAATTTTTGGTGGTCTTTCTAAGCCAGGATTCAGACACGGCTAAAACATCCGGGTTGGCATAGTGTGCTAAAGCAGTGAACAAAACAAACTTAGGGAGGAGGCTTCTAATGTTAACATGCATGAAGCCAAGGCTATTACGGTTACAGAAGTCATCAAAAGAGAGCGCCTGGGGAATAGGAGTGGAGCTAGGTACTGCAGGGCCTGGATTCACCTCTACATCACCAGAGGAACAGAGGAGGAGTAGGATAAGGGTACGGCTAAAAGCTATGAGAATTGGTCGTCTAGAACTTCTAGAGCAGAGAGTAAAAGGAAGTTTCTGGGGGCGATAAAATAGCTTAAAGGAATAATGTACAGACAAAGGTATGGTAGGATGTGAATACAGTGGAGGTAAACCTAGGTATTGAGTGATGATGAGAGAGATATTGTCTCTAGAAACATCATTGAAACCAGGTGATGTCATCGCATATGTGGGTGGTGGAACTGTGAGGTTGGATATGGTATAGAGAGCAGGGCTAGAATCTCTACAGTGAAATAAGCCAATAAACACTAACCAGAACAGCAATGGACAAGGCATATTTACATTAAGGAGAGGCATGCTTAATCGAGTGATCAATAAGGGTCCAGTGAGTAGAGGTTGGTTGGGGTCACGGCGATCCAGACAGCTGGCCGGGTAGATGGCTATCGGTAGCAAGATAGCATAGTATGGAAGTCTATTTGTAGATGTCTCGTGCGTTTCCGTCGGTAGGTTAGTGGGGTTCCGTGTGGTAGAGGGGATCAATCCAAATTGGCAAAATAGATATAGTGACCCAAGAAAAAAAATTAAAATAAATAAATAATAATAATAATTGTCCGATATACTTATTCAGATAGCAGCCGATAAGACAGCTAACGGTTAGCGGGCCCCAGATGAGCGTTCAGGTAACGTCGGGACGGAGGTGCCAGTTGGATAACTCCCTCGGGCAGATAACGTCGGCAGTCAGTCGTGAAGGCCCGGTGGGGCTCCGTATCTGCAGCAACAAAACAACAAAAAAAAAAAACGGGTCCGGAATAGGTGGCTGTAGCCCAGGAATGGCTGATGGAACTCCTCAGCTGGCTAGCTCCGGAATGATTTGAGTTTGCTCCGGGATCGACGTAAGCCAGTAGTCACACGGTTTGCAGCTAGCTAGCTGCAAATGTCCAGAGCCTGCGGCTGAAATCCGGGGAAACTGAGAGAAAAAAAAAGTCCCGGAATGCTCCGGTCCGAGTCGCGTTGCACAAAAGTGCCGGTAGATTATCGAGCTAAAGGAATAGCTGATGACCACAAAACGTGGGCAGCTGAAACACCAACGCTGGCCAGCAGACCGGCTAATTTCTGGGCAGCTACAGATTAGCTTCTGGCTAGCTATCGGATAGCTTCTGGTTAGCTTTCTGGCTAGCTTCTGAATTAGCCCCTGGCTAGCTTCCACGGTGGTTTTTCAGATTTGAGGTAAATAATACTTTTTTGTAATTGGTGAAGCGGGTTGCAGGAAAGCTTTTGCAGGGAAGCTTTTGTAGTTGAGTTCTTGGATAATAAAATATATAAAAGATATGCGAAGAAAGGTGTAAATATATATATATACAGGACACGACAATACGAAACAGAAATGACGTCTGAACTGCTAAGCCATCTTGGCTGAACTTATTTCATTTTGTTTATTATCTACTTCACTTGCTTTGGCAATGTTAACCTATGTTTCCCAAGCCAATAAAGCCCCTTGAATTGAAAATGAATTGAGAGAGAGAGAGAGTGGGGGGGGAGAGAATTCTGCAAAAATATCCTCAGTGTACAACGTAAAACACCAAATAATGCATGCAGAGCAGAATTAGGCTGATACCCGCTAATTATCAAAATCCAGAAAAGAGTCGTTAAATTCTACAACCACCTAAAAGGAAGCGATTCCCAAACCGTCCATAACAAAGTCATCACCTACAGAGAGATGAACCTGGAGAAGAGTCCCCTAAGCAAGCTGGTCCTGGGGTTCTGCTCACAAACACAAACAGACCCCACAGAGCCCCAGGACAGCAACACAATTAGACCCAACCAAATCATGAGAAAACAAAAAGATTATTACTTGACACATTGAAAAGAAACAGAGAAAACTAGAATGCTATTTGTCCCTAAACAGAGAGTACACAGTGGCAGAATCCCTGACCACTGTGACTAACTCAAACTTAAGGAGAGCTTTGAATATGTACAGACTCAGTGAGCATATCCTTGCTATTGAGAAAGGCCGCCGTAGGCAGACCTGGCTCTCAAGAGAAGACAGGCTATGTGTACTGCCCATAAAATGAGGTGGAAACTGAGCTGCACTTCCTAACCTCCTGCCAAATGTATGACCATATTAGAGACACATATTTCCCTCAGATTACACAGACCCACAAAGAATTCGAAAACAAACCCGATTTTGATAAACTCTCATATCTACTGGGTGAAATACCACAGTGTGCATCACAGCAGCAAGATTTGTGACCTGTTGCCACAAGAAAAGGTCAACCAGTGAAGAACAAACACCATTGTAAATATATATTTATACTCTTTTTTTATTTTCCCTTTTGTACTTTGACCATTTGTACATCATTACAACACTGTATATAGACATAATATGACATTTGTAATGTCTTTATTCCTTTGGAACTTCTGTGTGTGTAATGTTTACTGTTAATTTTTATTGTTTATTACACTTTTGAATATTATCTACCTTACTTGCTTTGGCAATGTTAACATATGTTTCCCATGCCAATAAAGCCTCTTGAATTGAATTGAATTGATTTGAGAGAGAAGCAGAGAAGAGTGAGGAGACAGAGGACAGAGAGGAGAGAGAGAGAGAGGTTTATCATCCTGCGTCAGGGTACTCACACACGCTCCCTCCTGCTCTCTCTGCTCTCTCTGCTCTCTCTGCTCTCTCTGCTCTCTCTGCTCCCTCCTGCTCTCTCTGCTCTCTGCTCCCTCCTGCTCTCTCTGCTCTCTATGCTCTCTCTGCTCCCTCCTGCTCTCTCTGCTCTCTCTGCTCTCTGCTCCCTCCTGCTCTCTCTGCTCTCTCTGCTCTCTCTGCTCTCTCTGCTCTCTCTACTCCCTCCTGCTCTCTCTGCTCTCTCTGCTCTCTCTGCTCCTCTCTCTGCTCTCTCTGCTCTCTCTGCTCCCTCCTGCTCTCTCTGCTCTCTCTGCTCTCTCTGATCTCTCTGCTCTCTCTGCTCTCTCTGCTCTCTCTGCTCTCTCTGCTCCTCTCTCTGCTCTCTCTGCTCCTCTCTCTGCTCTCTCTGCTCCCTCCTGCTCCCTCCTGCTCTCTCTGCTCTCTCTTCTCTCTCTGCTCCCTCCTGCTCTCTCTGCTCTCTCTGCTCTCTCTGCTCTCTCTGCTCTCTCTGCTCCTCTCTCTGCTCTCTCTGCTCTCTCTGCTCTCTCTGCTCTCTCTGCTCTCTCTGCTCCCTCCTGCTCTCTCTGCTCTCTCTGCTCTCTCTGCTCTCTCTGCTCTCTCTGCTCCCTCCTCGTCTCTCTGCTCTCTCTGCTCTCTCTGCTCTCTCTGCTCTGACATGCACTAGGAGCTCTGAGGGAACTGGAAGCCTGACAGCGTCTCTTGTTCCATTTGCCAGTAGATTAGTCCTGTCTTTACTCACGATGCCTAGCCGTGACCGGCCGCCGCCTAGCAAATTAATAATTAGCCCACGAGAGCGACCACATGCATATCTCCTCTCCTCTCTTTTTTTCTATCTCTTTTTCTCTCCCTCTCTTTCTCCCTGTCTGTCCCTCTCTCTCATCTCTCTCTTTCTCCTCTCTCTCTCTCACTCACTGTCTCTCTCTCTCTCCTCTCTCTCTCCTCTCTCTCTCCTCTCTCTCTCCTCTCTCTCTCCTCTCTCTCTCCTCTCTCGTGCTCACTCTCTCTCTTTCCTCTCTCTCTCCTCTCTCTATGTTTCTCCCTATCCTTCTCTTCCCCCCTCTCTCCCTCTCCCTTCTTTTCATTTTGCTATTCTGTAACTCAGAGGTCCTTTCTGTTCCCCCCCAGTCAATCTAGCGTTTCAGGAAGTTAATATATTACCTCAATTCATCTCCATGCACAAAGACATTTAGAAAGATGTGTTACAACAGATCATGTTTCATGTGACGACTCGCTAGTCTCCTCCTCACCTCGCACAGACCACTGAGTTAGTTTCTTGACGGTACTGTAATTAACCTGTCAGTCACATCTTGTGGAACACACCTGAGATGACATCAAAGATAATTAAAATCATGAAGCACCTCTTCAAAGATAAGACACCTGCATCACAATGGTACGGTCGTCTTTAAAAGTACCTGTTGCAATGATACTTATATTGTTGCTTAACACTTCAATCATCAATGTAGAAAACATGGTGCAGGATATCTCTTCTCTAGGGATCTTATATAAGTTGACTCTTTATCCAATCATCATCAAGCATTTCTCAATTACTATAACTCCTTTTTAGTACCCAATCAGCATCAACCATTTCATCTCCATACTAAATGACTGATTCATCTGTCTGTCAGAATCACAACAGAATCCTGATGACCAGCGATGGACTCTTTAATATGTGTGATTACTGTGAGCTCGGCTCAAAGACACGCAACGAGGAGCACATGTACAGTGTTAATACAACGTTCTGAGAAGTTAGAGGAGTTTATGTCGTTTGTGTGTTTCCTTTTAAGCAACACTCTGAGAGGAGGACAGAGTTGACGGAAGGACAGAATGCAAGTCATCAAACTCAGTAGGGGCGTTCCTCCTAATTAACACCTGTAGTGTAACTCTGCCCCCCCCCCCCAAAAAAAGTTTTATTTCACCTCATTTTAACATTCTGTCATAATGTTCAACTTAATTAAAAACATGTTTCCCATCTCAGGGGTTAAATAAAAAATGACAATCGTAAGTGCCCATCAAGTGCCCGTCAAGTGCCAAATAAAGTAACAGGGTGATGGCCAAAACACCGGAAAATGGCCAAAACACCGGAAAATGGCCAAAACACCGGAAAATGGCCAAAACACCGGAAAATGGCCAAAACACCGGAAAATGGCCAAAACACTGTAAAATGGCCAAAAAGAGTAGAACCAGCTTTTACACCATATGATCTGACTATTAGATGTTCAATGTTTCCTTTGAAAAAAATAATGAACCTTTTATAAAGTAATAGTCTCACCATATTAAAACCAGAGTTCAGTTCACATAACAGAGTTGACCTTAAAATAACCAGAGTTCAATTCACATAACAGAGTTGACCTTAAAATAACCAGAGTTCAGTTCACATAACAGAGTTGACCTTAAAATGACCAGAGTTCAGTTCACATAACAGAGTTGACCTTAAAATGACCAGAGTTCAGTTCACATAACAGAGTTGACCTTAAAATGACCAGAGTTCAGTTCACATAACAGAGTTGACCTTAAAATGACCAGAGTTCAGTTCACATAACAGAGTTGACCTTAAAATGACCAGAGTTCAGTTCACATAACAGAGTTGACCTTAAAATAACCAGAGTTCAGTTCACATAACAGAGTTGACCTTATAATGAGAGAGAGACATTAATCACTAATCAGATTCATTTCATTTTCAATGTGGTCTACTTCATTTAATTTAATATAACAGGCTTTTCAATTTCAATATTGATGCATCATTTCTACTTAAAATATCAAAGTAGAAAGGCCCTCTTCTGGTGGAAGGATCTCACTAGCAGAGCTTCTCTAGACGTTATTACAATGCTGTCCCATCAATATGCAGTATAATGTTCATTTCCAGTGCTAAGAGGTATATTAGTGAAACTGTACAATCCACACGGCTGTATGTGGATCACAGCCTTTTAAAAGGCAGTAGAGTGGGGGTGGCAGGTACCCTAGTGGTTAGAGCGTTGGGCCAGTAACCAAAAGGTTGCTAGATCAAATCCCCGAGCCGAGAATGTAAAAATCTGTTGTTCTGCTCTTGAACAAGGCAGTTAACCCACTGTTACCTGGTAGGCCGTCAATGTAAATAAGACTGTGTTCTTCATTGACCTGCCTAGTTAAGTATTATTATTTTTTAAAGTAAGACTCTTTAATTCTGAAGTTTAGAAAGGTTGGTTCACTCTGCGAGGGTTAACCTTAGCTGCTTCTGCTAATGTCTGGTAAATGACTCACACAATATTGAGATTCCCCCAAAACGCTTATATAAGCTTGTGAGAAGAGAGAAAAGCAGAGGGAGATCATTTAAACTAACAGTGAATAATTACCAACTGTAAATGAATGCAGAAACAGTGGGAGGTCAAAAAATGGTTCCTTCTCTTCCGACGCCCACGATTTTTGAGACAGAGAGAGAGAGAGACAGAGAGAGAGAGAGACAGAGAGACAGAGAGAGAGAGAGAGAGAGAGAGAGAGAGAGAGAGAGAGAGAGAGAGAGAGAGAGAGAGAGAGAGAGAGAGAGAGAGAGAGAGAGAGAGAGAGAGAGAGAGAGAGAGAGAGAGACAGAGAGAGACAGAGAGAGACAGAGACAGAGAGAGACAGAGAGAGAGAGAGAGAGAGAGAGAGAGAGAGACAGAGAGAGAGAGAGAGAGAGAGAGAGAGAGAGAGAGAGAGAGAGAGAGAGAGAGAGAGAGAGAGAGAGAGAGAGAGAGAGAGACAGAGAGATTTTCCTATTGCTAGCTGTATTAACTGTGTAGGTCCTGCTGGTTATGTGAACAGTCAACCGTTTTTTTAAATGCCCTAAGAGAGACCATAATTCATTGGGGAAACCGGTTCTGGGCTGTTCCCCGCTGCCCCTCTCCAATATGGCTTTAGGCTCTCTTTCTTTCCTCGCAGAAGCAATACCATTAAAATACCCTGATAAAAAAACATCCTCTCTCTCTCTCTGTTTGCTGAGAGGGTGGGCAGCCATTTGCCATGGCTACAGCAGAAACCGGCACTATTGAGAAGCTGACATTGTAGTAATGGATAGAAATAGGAAGTCATTCATTCTTCCAGCAACCAATCAGATTTGTTTTCCTTGTCATTGCTGTGTTGCTATGCCTGCACCTCCCTACCTGTAAAATCCTAGCTATGAAGCCCAGTGCCTGTAACCCTCGACCGGATCGAATCCCGGCCTCAACGTCAAACTGTGTAAAATATGTTTTTATCCTAAAACTCTGACAGGCTGACTACCTGATACTCTGGCAGGCTGACTACCTGATACTCTGGCAGGCTGACTACCTGATACTCTGGCAGGCTGACTACCTGATACTCTGGCAGGCTGACTACCTGATACTCTGGCAGGCTGACTACCTGATACTCTGACAGGCTGACTACCTGATACTCTGGCAGGCTGACTACCTGATACTCTGACAGGCTGACTACCTGATACTCTGACAGGATGACTACCTGATACTCTGGCAGGCTGACTACCTGATACTCTGGCAGGCTGACTACCTGATACTCTGACAGGCTGACTACCTGATACTCTGACAGGCTGACTACCTGATACTCTGGCAGGCTGACTACCTGATACTCTGACAGGCTGACTACCTGATACTCTGGCAGGATGACTACCTGATACTCTGGCAGGCTGACTACCTGATACTCTGACAGGCTGACTACCTGATACTCTGGCAGGCTGACTACCTGATACTCTGGCAGGCTGACTACCTGATATTTTGCTAGGCTGACTACCTGATACTCTGACAGGCTGACTACCTGATATTTTGCTAGGCTGACTACCTGATACTCTGGCAGGCTGACTACCTGATACTTTGGCAGGCTGACTACCTGATACTCTGGCAGGCTGACTACCTGATACTCTGGCAGGATGACTACCTGATACTCTGGCATGCTGACTACCTGCTACTCTGGCAGGCTGACTACCTGATACTCTGGCAGGCTGACTACCTGATACTCTGGCAGGATGACTACCTGACTACCACAGCAGGTGTGTTGATGTGCTGCACATCTTGTTGAGGGCGTACTGGAGGCTGGCAAACTCATTAGAAGACGTCCTAGTGTGACTGCAGGTGCGTTTGTTTGAGTGTGTGTAACTGCAGGTGTGTGTGGTGTGTGTGTGAGTCCCTCCCTGGGAGCCTCCCTGTGTCCCAGCCACCTTCAGACAGGAAGCTCCTCCACTCCGGGGATCAATTAAGGTCAGCCTGAGAGAGAAACAGAGCACCTCCCCAACTCTCTCTCTTCCTCCCTCTCTCCCCCACACTCATCTTCCTCTTCCTCCCCCTCTCCTCCACACTCCTCCTCTCTTCCTCCCCCTCTCCTCCACACCCCTCCTCTCTTCCTCCCCCTCTCATCCACACCCCTCCTCTCTTCCTCCCCCTCTCCTCCACACTCCTCCTCTCTTCCTCCCCCTCTCCTCCACACCCCTCCTCTCTTCCTCCCCCTCTCCTCCACACTCCTCCTCTCTTCCTCCCCCTCTCCTCCACACCCCTCCTCTCTTCCTCCCCCTCTCCTCCCCACCCCTCCTCTCTTCCTCCCCCTCTCCTCCACACCCCTCCTCTCTTCCTCCCCCTCTCCTCCACACCCCTCCTCTCTTCCTCCCCCTCTCCTCCACACCCCTCCTCTCTTCCTCCCTCCTACCCAGCAAAATTGAGCAAGTTGAGAAGACTAAACTGCTGAGTGTAACCCTAGATAGCAAGCTGTCATGTTCAGAACATATAGACTCAATGGTTGCTAAAATGGGAAGAGGTCTGTCCATGATAGGGCATTGATCTACTATCTTGATATCTCAGTCAACCAGACAGGTCCTACAGGCCCTAGTTTTAACGCACCTGGACGATGGCCCAGCTGTGTGGTCATGTGTGGCACATAAGGACATACTGTAGGTAAATGGCATTCGGTCCAAAACAGAGCAGCATGTATCGCACTTAGACGAACACGGAGGGAAAGTGTCAGTAAAAAACATGTCCGTCTCTACTGGCTCAACGTTGTGGAGAGATCGACCGCGCTTCTATTGGTCTTCGTGTTGAGGTGTTGATGTGTTGAAGGTACCGGACTGTCTGTTCAAACAGTCGACACACAGTTCAGACACTCATCAATACAACACAAGACACGCAACCAGAGGTCTCTTCATATCCCCCCAGGTCAGAAACAGAGGCTGGTAACCCAGGTAACCCAACCAGAGGTCTCTTCATATCCCCCCAGGTCAGAAACAGAGGCTGGTAACCCAGGTAACCCAACCAGAGGTCTCTTCATATTCCCCCAGGTCAGAAACAGAGGCTGGTAACCCAGGTAACCCAACCAGAGGTCTCTTCATATTCCCCCAGGTCAGAAACAGAGGCTGGTAACCCAGGTAACCCAACCAGAGGTCTCTTCATATCCCCCCCCCAGGTCAGAAACAGAGGCAACCCAACCAGAGGTCTCTTCATATCCCCCCAGGTCAGAAACAGAGGCTGGTAACCCAGGTAACCCAACCAGAGATCTCTTCATATCCCCCCAGGTCAGAAACAGAGGCTGGTAACCCAGGTAACCCAACCAGAGGTCTCTTCACAGCCCCCAGGTCAGAAACAGAGGCTGGTAACCCAGGTAACCCAGGTATCTAACGATTAAACCAGATTCAAAAACAGATAAAAGAACACCGTACGGCACAACAGGGACAGTGAAGAGACACAGACATGTTGATGTATTTTGTATTGTACTTTCCACTGTAATATGTATTGTATAATGTGTTGGATGGCGTTGCATGAATCCTTGGCTTTTTTGAGCCGGAACGGATCATGGTGCAGGAGCCATTTCCTGCCCCATGTGAGCCAGGCAGAGGCAGGAGATTATGTAGTATTATGTAGATTAATGTATATTATATATAGATGATGTAGTAATATGTAGTGTCATGTATATTATATATAGATTATGTACTATTATGTAGTGTCATGTGTATTATATATACATTATGTAGTATTATGTAGTGTCATGTGTATTATATATACATTATGTAGTATTATGTAGTGTCATGTGTATTATATATAGATTAGGTAGTAGTATGTAGTGTCATGTGTATTATATATACATTATGTAGTATTATGTAGTGTCATGTATATTATATATATATGCTGGTATTATGTAGTGTTATGTATATTATATATAGATTATGTTGTGTTATGTAGTGTTATGCATATTATATATAAATATGATGTAGTATTATGTAGTGTCATGCATATTATATATAAATATGATGTAGTATTATGTAGTGTCATGTACATCAGTTTCAGAACAGGCTGTTCAGTACAAAACATCTTCTCACTCTGTGGGACTTCCTGCCTCACTCTCCTCCCTCCCTGTCTGTCTCCTATTTCCCTCTTCCCTCTCTATCCTCTCTCCCTTTGTCTCTCTCTCTCTCTCTCTCTCTCTCTCTCTGTCTCTCTCTTTCCCTCTCGTTCCTCTCTCTCTCTCTCTCGCTCTCTCTCTCTTTCCCTCTCGTTCCTCTCTCTCTCTCTCTCTCGCTCTCTCTCTCTCTTTCCCTCTCTCTCCTCTCTCTCTCCCTCTCTCTCCTCTCTCTCTCGCTCTCGCTCTCTCTCTCTTTCCCTCTCGTTCCTCTCTCTCTCTCTCTCTCGCTCTCTCTCTCTCTTTCCCTCTCGTTCCTCTCTCTCTCTCTCTCTCGCTCTCTCTCTCTTTCCCTCTCGTTCCTCTCTCTCTCTCTCTCTCGCTCTCTCTCTCTCTTTCCCTCTCTCTCCTCTCTCTCTCCCTCTCTCTCCTCTCTCTCTCGCTCTCGCTCTCTCTCTTTCCTTGTCTATCTCAAAGTGAGTTCTGGACCAGTGAAACGTGACCAGTGTGGTATCTAATCAAACCTTCCATCAGGATTCTGTGTGTAAGGAAAATGGCACCCTATTCTCTATTTAGTACACTACGTATGGGTCCTCGTCAATAGCAGTGCACTAAATAGGGAATAGGGTGCCATTTGGGATACAGACCTGTCTCTGCCTGCCCACCCAGGTAGTTCTGTAGCCTGACCTTATGGTGGTAAACGGAGCTCATTCCACCTGAAGGACTCATCAGACACCCACAGCCCCAGAGCCAGCCAAAGTTGTGGAACTAAGCACTCCACTGGACCTCACCTGGACCCTGCGGGAACAGAATGGATTTCACCTGGACCCTAGAGGAACAGAATGGACCTCACCTGGACCCTAGAGGAACAGAATGGATTTCACCTGGACCCTAGAGGAACAGAATGGACCTCACCTGGACCCTAGAGGAACAGAATGGACCTCACCTGGACCCTAGAGGAACAGAATGGATCTCACCTGGACCCTGGGGGAACAGAATGGATCTCACCTGGACCCTAGAGGAACAGAATGGACCTCACCTGGACCCTAGAGGAACAGAATGGATCTCACCTGGACCCTAGATGAACAGAATGGATCTCACCTGGATGTGGGAAGAAGAGAGAAGAGGAATGAAAAGAGGCACGGAGAGGGAGTAGGAGAGAGGGAGAAGAGTAGGAATGGAATGATGTACAGAAAGGGAGTAGGAGAGAGGAAGAAGTGGAGCAATTGAATGAGGCACAGAGAGAATATGAGAAAGCGACAAGTGGAATGGAGAGAGGTAGAGAGAGGTAGAGATAGGTAGAGGCAGAGAGAGGTAGAGAGAGGTAGAGAGAGGTAGAGAGAGAGAGAGAGAGAGAGAGAGAGAGAGAGAGAGAGAGAGAGAGAGAGAGAGAGAGAGAGAGAGAGAGAGAGAGAGAGAGAGAGGAGGAGAATGGAGGTAGAGAGAGGTAGAGAGAGGTAGATAGAGAGGTAGAGAGAGGTAGAGAGAGGTAGATAGAGAGGTAGAGAGAGAGGAGGAGAATGGAGGTAGAGAGAGGTAGAGAGAGAGAGAGAGAGAGAGAGAGAGAGAGGAGAATGGAGGTAGAGAGAGGTAGAGAGAGGTAGAGAGAGGTAGAGAGAGAGAGAGAGGAGGAGAATGGAGGTAGAGAGAGGTAGAGAGAGGTAGAGAGAGAGAGGAGGAGAATGGAGGTAGAGAGAGGTAGAGAGAGGTAGAGAGAGGTAGAGAGAGGTAGAGAGAGAGAGGAGGAGAATGGAGGTAGAGAGAGGTAGAGAGAGGTAGAGAGAGAGAGGAGGAGAATGGAGGTAGAGAGAGGTAGAGAGAGGTAGAGAGAGGTAGAGAGAGAGAGAGAGGAGGAGAATGGAGGTAGAGAGAGGTAGAGAGAGGTAGAGAGAGAGAGGAGGAGAATGGAGGTAGAGAGAGGTAGAGAGAGGTAGATAGAGAGGTAGAGAGAGGTAGAGAGAGGTAGATAGAGAGGTAGAGAGAGAGGAGGAGAATGGAGGTAGAGAGAGGTAGAGAGAGAGAGAGAGAGAGAGAGAGAGAGAGGAGAATGGAGGTAGAGAGAGGTAGAGAGAGGTAGAGAGAGGTAGAGAGAGAGAGAGAGGAGGAGAATGGAGGTAGAGAGAGGTAGAGAGAGGTAGAGAGAGAGAGGAGGAGAATGGAGGTAGAGAGAGGTAGAGAGAGGTAGAGAGAGGTAGAGAGAGAGAGAGAGAGGAGGAGAATGGAGGTAGAGAGCTGAAGGAGACAGAGAGTGGACATGTGACTAATGCAGCATCAATCCGGAGACATATCTCATATCTCTGAGCCGAACCATAGCAGGCAGGCAATCATCCACACATAGAGGTAGGAAGACGTTCGTGTGGATCACCGCTGAATGAGGAGATGAGGTGGATGAGTGTGGGCTGTTTCACTGAGAGGTGTGTAGTCCTGACAGATGACGTTCACAAGATCTGGAGGAGATGAAAGTGCGGGCGGTCCGTGTTGGCCCTCGGCCAGAGTCTGTCAGGTTGAGAGACTATCTGGTGTTGCAATTTTGAACAGACACAACTCTCTCCTCTGTCTGTGTCTGTCTGTATTCTATTGAACAGACAGTAGTCAACTCTCTCCTCTGTCTGTGTCTGTATTCTATTGAACAGACAGTAGTCAACTCTCTCCTCTGTCTGTGTCTGTATTCTATTGAACAGACAGTAGTCAACTCTCTCCTCTGTCTGTGTCTGTATTCTATTGAACAGACAGTAGTCAACCCTCTCCTCTGTCTGTGTCTGTATTCTATTGAACAGACAGTAGTCAACTCTCTCCTCTGTCTGTGTCTGTATTCTATTGAACAGACAGTAGTCAACTCACTCCTCTGTCTGTGGCTGTATTCTATTGAACAGACAGTAGTCAACTCTCTCCTCTGTCTGTGTCTGTATTCTATTGAACAGACAGTATTCAACTCTCTCCTCTGTCTGTGTCTGTATTCTATTGAACAGACAGTATTCAACTCTCTCCTCTGTCTGTGTCTGTATTCTATTGAACAGACAGTAGTCAACCCTCTCCTCTGTCTGTGTCTGTATTCTATTGAACAGACAGTAGTCAACTCTCTCCTCTGTCTGTGTCTGTATTCTATTGAACAGACAGTAGTCAACCCTCTCCTCTGTCTGTGTCTGTATTCTATTGAACAGACAGTAGTCAACTCTCTCCTCTGTCTGTGTCTGTATTCTATTGAACAGACAGTAGTCAACTCACTCCTCTGTCTGTGTCTGTATTCTATTGAACAGACAGTAGTCAACTCTCTCCCCTGTCTGTGTCTGTATTCTATTGAACAGACAGTAGTCAACTCTCTCCTCTGTCTGTGTCTGTATTCTATTGAACCGACAGTAGTCAACCCTCTCCTCTGTCTGTGTCTGTATTCTATTGAACAGACAGTAGTCAACTCTCTCCCCTCTCTGTGTCTGTATTCTATTGAACAGACAGTAGTCAACTCTCTCCTCTGTCTGTGTCTGTATTCTATTGAACAGACAGTAGTCAACTCTCTCCTCTGTCTGTGTCTGTATTCTATTGAACAGACAGTAGTCAACTCTCTCCTCTGTCTGTGTCTGTATTCTATTGAACAGACAGTAGTCAACTCTCTCCTCTGTCTGTGTCTGTATTCTATTGAACAGACAGTAGTCAACTCTCTCCTCTGTCTGTGTCTGTATTCTATTGAACAGACAGTAGTCAACTCTCTCCCCTCTCTGTGTCTGTATTATATTGAACAGACAGTAGTCAACTCTCTCCTCTGTCTGTGTCTGTATTCTATTGAACAGACAGTAGTCAACTCTCTCCTCTGTCTGTGTCTGTATTCTATTGAACAGACAGTATTCAACTCTCTCCTCTGTCTGTGTCTGTATTCTATTGAACAGACAGTAGTCAACTCTCTCCCCTGTCTGTGTCTGTATTCTATTGAACAGACAGTAGTCAACTCTTTCCTCTGTCTGTGTCTGTATTCTATTGAACCGACAGTAGTCAACCCTCTCTTTTAATGTCTCCCTCACTGGACAACCTTGGTAAGCAAAACCCTTCCTCTCCTCTCTTCTCTGTATCCGTTTCTTTTCTCTGTCCCTTTCCCTCCACTCCTCTCCTCTCTTCTCTGTATCCCTCTCTTTTCTCTGTCCCTTTCCCTCCACTCCTCTCCTCTCTTCTCTGTATCCCTCTCTTTTCTCTGTCCCTTTCCCTCCACTCCTCTCCTCTCTTCTCTGTATCCCTTTCTTTTCTCTGTCCCTTTCCCTCCACTCCTCTCCTCTCTTCTCTGTATCCCTCTCTTTTCTCTGTCCCTTTCCCTCCACTCCTCTCCTCTCTTCTCTGTATCCCTCTCTTTTCTCTGTCCCTTTCCCTCCACTCCTCTCCTCTCTTCTCTGTATCCCTTTCTTTTCTCTGTCCCTTTCCCTCCACTCCTCTCCTCTCTTCTCTGTATCCCTTTCTTTTCTCTGTCCCTTTCCCTCCACTCCTCTCCTCTCTTCTCTGTATCCCTCTCTTTTCTCTGTCCCTTTCCCTCCACTCCTCTCCTCTCTTCTCTGTATCCCTCTCTTTTCTCTGTCCCTTTCCCTCCACTCCTCTCCTCTCTTCTCTGTATCCCTTTCTTTTCTCTGTCCCTTTCCCTCCACTCCTCTCCTCTCTTCTCTGTATCCCTCTCTTTTCTCTGTCCCTTTCCCTCCACTCCTCTCCTCTCTTCTCTGTATCCCTCTCTTTTCTGTGTCCCTTTCCCTCCACTCCTCTCCTCTCTTCTCTGTATCCCTCTCTTTTCTCTGTCCCTTTCCCTCCACTCCTCTCCTCTCTTCTCTGTATCCCTCTCTTTTCTCTGTCCCTTTCCCTCCTCTCCTCTCCTCTCTTCTCTGTATCCCTCTCCTTTCTCTATCCCTGTCACTCCAGTCTTCTCCTCCCTCCAACCCTCCTTTTCCCTCCATCTCTTTTGCCTCTCCATCATATCTCCTTTATTCAGAGACTAGAGCCCATCCTAGCCAGGCCGGGGTAACCTCCAGGTGTTCTGCTCTGTAGAGCTAAACCACCCTGGAGACACTAAAAGGATATTCCCCCTCTTCGCCTCCTGGATGTGGGGCTCTGAGACCTCTTTTCCCAGGGTGCATTTACAAGAGCATGACCACAGTGAGAGATTGAGAGAGTGAGTGAATGTGAGAGATTTTAGAGAGGGAGCAAGAGAGAGAGATTTTAGAGAGAGAGAGAGATTTTAGAGAGAGAGAGAGAGAGAGAGAGCAACACAATTTGCTTAAGAATCAACATAAATCAAAAAGATATGGTCATTTTTTCCCCACAAACAGTGTAGTTGTGTTGGTCGATTTAGGATTTGAATCAACAGTTTGAACATGAAAGTCTTGACTGTCTCCTGATGATTCCTGTCCAATCTGTTTTCTGCTTTTGGACCTTTCAGACATCCAGTTGCTGCTGCTACGGCTCGCAATCAAAGACTTTCTCTCCTCTGTTTTCCAGCAGGCAGAACAACATGGTACCTCTCTTTAATGTTGGACTGGGGAGGGAGGTAGAGAGAGAGAGAGAGGTAGAGGTAGAGAGAGAGAGGGAGAGAGAGAGAGAGGTAGAGAGAGGGAGGGAGGTAGAGAGAGAGAGAGAGAGAGAGAGGTAGAGAGAGGGAGGGAGGGAGGTAGAGAGAGAGAGAGAGAGAGAGGGAGGGAGGTACAGAGAGAGAGAGAGGGAGAGGGAGGGAGGTAGAGAGAGAGAGAGAGGTAGAGGTAGAGAGAGAGAGGGAGAGAGAGAGAGAGGTAGAGAGAGGGAGGGAGGGAGGTAGAGAGAGAGAGAGAGAGAGAGGGAGGGAGGTACAGAGAGAGAGAGAGAGGTAGAGAGAGGGAGGGAGGTAGAGAGAGAGAGAGAGAGAGAGAGAGAGAGAGAGAGAGAGAGAGAGAGAGAGGGAGGGAGGGAGGTAGAGAGGGAGAGAGGGGCTTTGACAGGAACACCTATCTGTCCTGTGTTTTCTTCTCAACTCCTACAGCAAACTGAGGGAGGTGTCTGTCTTCTCTGTTGAGTCTGTTGTACATAGAACGGATGCAATGAGCTGTTATGTGTTAGATACACCTGTCTGCTATTGTTTCTCTCTACCACTTATGACAAACATAAACCATCTTCTGCTCCTTATACGTCAAGGATTCAATTGTATCTGTACAATGTCCAAGATACTCAGACAGGTCTTCAGTTCACGGTGAAGCCACCTGCTGTGTTTTCTGTGTTGTAGTGCTAGCTGTGTTCTGGCTGTGATGTCAGCCTTGTTTCCTGTGTTGTAGTACTAGCTGTGTTCTGGCTGTGATGTCAGCCTTGTTTCCTGTGTTGTAGTACTAGCTGTGTTCTGGCTGTGATGTCAGCCTTGTTTCCTGTGTTGTAGTACTAGCTGTGGTCTGGCTGTGATGTCAGCCTTGTTTCCTGTGTTGTAGTACTAGCTGTGTTCTGGCTGTGATGTCAGCCTTGTTTCCTGTGTTGTAGTACTAGCTGTGTTCTGGCTGTGATGTCAGCCTTGTTTCCTGTGTTGTAGTACTAGCTGTGTTCTGGCTGTGATGTCAGCCTTGTTTCCTGTGTTGTAGTACTAGCTGTGTTCTGGCTGTGATGTCAGCCTTGTTTCCTGTGTTGTAGTACTAGCTGTGTTCTGGCTGTGATGTCAGCCTTGTTTCCTGTGTTGTAGTACTAGCTGTGTTCTGGCTGTGATGTCAGCCTTGTTTCCTGTGTTGTAGTACTAGCTGTGGTCTGGCTGTGATGTCAGCCTTGTTTCCTGTGTTGTAGTACTAGCTGTGTTCTGGCTGTGATGTCAGCCTTGTTTCCTGTGTTGTAGTACTAGCTGTGTTCTGGCTGTGATGTCAGCCTTGTTTCCTGTGTTGTAGTACTAGCTGTGTTCTGGCTGTGATGTCAGCCTTGTTTCCTGTGTTGTAGTACTAGCTGTGTTCTGGCTGTGATGTCAGCCTTGTTTCCTGTGTTGTAGTACTAGCTGTGTTCTGGCTGTGATGTCAGCCTTGTTTCCTGTGTTGTAGTACTAGCTGTGTTCTGGCTGTGATGTCAGCCTTGTTTCCTGTGTTGTAGTACTAGCTGTGTTCTGGCTGTGATGTCAGCCTTGTTTCCTGTGTTGTAGTACTAGCTGTGTTCTGGCTGTGATGTCAGCCTTGTTTCCTGTGTTGTAGTACTAGCTGTGTTCTGGCTGTGATGTCAGCCTTGTTTCCTGTGTTGTAGTACTAGCTGTGTTCTGGCTGTGATGTCAGCCTTGTTTCCTGTGTTGTAGTACTAGCTGTGTCCTGGCTGTGATGTCAGCCTTGTTTCCTGTGTTGTAGTACTAGCTGTGTCCTGGCTGTGATGTGTCAGCCTTGTTTCCTGTGTTGTAGTACTAGCTGTGGTCTGGCTGTGATGTCAGCCTTGTTTCCTGTGTTGTAGTACTAGCTGTGTTCTGGCTGTGATGTCAGCCTTGTTTCCTGTGTTGTAGTACTAGCTGTGTTCTGGCTGTGATGTCAGCCTTGTTTCCTGTGTTGTAGTACTAGCTGTGTTCTGGCTGTGATGTCAGCCTTGTTTCCTGTGTTGTAGTACTAGCTGTGTTCTGGCTGTGATGTCAGCCTTGTTTCCTGTGTTGTAGTACTAGCTGTGGTCTGGCTGTGATGTCAGCCTTGTTTCCTGTGTTGTAGTACTAGCTGTGTCCTGGCTGTGATGTCAGCCTTGTTTCCTGTGTTGTAGTACTAGCTGTGTCCTGGCTGTGATGTCAGCCTTGTTTCCTGTGTTGTAGTACTAGCTGTGTCCTGGCTGTGATGTCAGCCTTGTTTCCTGTGTTGTAGTACTAGCTGTGTCCTGGCTGTGATGTCAGCCTTGTTTCCTGTGTTGTAGTACTAGCTGTGGTCTGGCTGTGATGTGTCAGCCTTGTTTCCTGTGTTGTAGTACTAGCTGTGTTCTGGCTGTGATGTCAGCCTTGTTTCCTGTGTTGTAGTACTAGCTGTGGTCTGGCTGTGATGTCAGCCTTGTTTCCTGTGTTGTAGTACTAGCTGTGTTCTGGCTGTGATGTCAGCCTTGTTTCCTGTGTTGTAGTACTAGCTGTGGTCTGGCTGTGATGTCAGCCTTGTTTCCTGTGTTGTAGTACTAGCTGTGTTCTGGCTGTGATGTCAGCCTTGTTTCCTGTGTTGTAGTACTAGCTGTGTTCTGGCTGTGATGTCAGCCTTGTTTCCTGTGTTGTAGTACTAGCTGTGTTCTGGCTGTGATGTCAGCCTTGTTTCCTGTGTTGTAGTACTAGCTGTGTTCTGGCTGTGATGTCAGCCTTGTTTCCTGTGTTGTAGTACTAGCTGTGTTCTGGCTGTGATGTCAGCCTTGTTTCCTGTGTTGTAGTACTAGCTGTGTTCTGGCTGTGATGTCAGCCTTGTTTCCTGTGTTGTAGTACTAGCTGTGGTCTGGCTGTGATGTCAGCCTTGTTTCCTGTGTTGTAGTACTAGCTGTGTTCTGGCTGTGATGTCAGCCTTGTTTCCTGTGTTGTAGTACTAGCTGTGTTCTGGCTGTGATGTCAGCCTTGTTTCCTGTGTTGTAGTACTAGCTGTGTTCTGGCTGTGATGTCAGCCTTGTTTCCTGTGTTGTAGTACTAGCTGTGTTCTGGCTGTGATGTCAGCCTTGTTTCCTGTGTTGTAGTACTAGCTGTGTTCTGGCTGTGATGTCAGCCTTGTTTCCTGTGTTGTAGTACTAGCTGTGTTCTGGCTGTGATGTCAGCCTTGTTTCCTGTGTTGTAGTACTAGCTGTGTTCTGGCTGTGATGTCAGCCTTGTTTCCTGTGTTGTAGTACTAGCTGTGTTCTGGCTGTGATGTCAGCCTTGTTTCCTGTGTTGTAGTACTAGCTGTGTTCTGGCTGTGATGTCAGCCTTGTTTCCTGTGTTGTAGTACTAGCTGTGTTCTGGCTGTGATGTCAGCCTTGTTTCCTGTGTTGTAGTACTAGCTGTGTCCTGGCTGTGATGTCAGCCTTGTTTCCTGTGTTGTAGTACTAGCTGTGTCCTGGCTGTGATGTGTCAGCCTTGTTTCCTGTGTTGTAGTACTAGCTGTGGTCTGGCTGTGATGTCAGCCTTGTTTCCTGTGTTGTAGTACTAGCTGTGTTCTGGCTGTGATGTCAGCCTTGTTTCCTGTGTTGTAGTACTAGCTGTGTTCTGGCTGTGATGTCAGCCTTGTTTCCTGTGTTGTAGTACTAGCTGTGTTCTGGCTGTGATGTCAGCCTTGTTTCCTGTGTTGTAGTACTAGCTGTGTTCTGGCTGTGATGTCAGCCTTGTTTCCTGTGTTGTAGTACTAGCTGTGGTCTGGCTGTGATGTCAGCCTTGTTTCCTGTGTTGTAGTACTAGCTGTGTCCTGGCTGTGATGTCAGCCTTGTTTCCTGTGTTGTAGTACTAGCTGTGTCCTGGCTGTGATGTCAGCCTTGTTTCCTGTGTTGTAGTACTAGCTGTGTCCTGGCTGTGATGTCAGCCTTGTTTCCTGTGTTGTAGTACTAGCTGTGTCCTGGCTGTGATGTCAGCCTTGTTTCCTGTGTTGTAGTACTAGCTGTGGTCTGGCTGTGATGTGTCAGCCTTGTTTCCTGTGTTGTAGTACTAGCTGTGTTCTGGCTGTGATGTCAGCCTTGTTTCCTGTGTTGTAGTACTAGCTGTGGTCTGGCTGTGATGTCAGCCTTGTTTCCTGTGTTGTAGTACTAGCTGTGTTCTGGCTGTGATGTCAGCCTTGTTTCCTGTGTTGTAGTACTAGCTGTGTTCTGGCTGTGATGTGTCAGCCTTGTTTCCTGTGTTGTAGTACCAGCTGTGGTCTGGCTGTGATGTGTCAGCCTTGTTTCCTGTGTTGTAGTACTAGCTGTGGTCTGGCTGTGATGTGTCAGCCTTGTTTCCTGTGTTGTAGTACTAGCTGTGTCCTGGCTGTGATGTGTCAGCCTTGTTTCCTGTGTTGTAGTACTAGCTGTGTTCTGGCTGTGATGTGTCAGCCTTGTTTCCTGTGTTGTAGTACTAGCTGTGTTCTGGCTGTGATGTGTCAGCCTTGTTTCCTGTGTTGTAGTACTAGCTGTGTTCTGGCTGTGATGTCAGCCTTGTTTCCTGTGTTGTAGTACTAGCTGTGTTCTGGCTGTGATGTGTCAGCCTTGTTTCCTGTGTTGTAGTACTAGCTGTGGTCTGGCTGTGATGTGTCAGCCTTGTTTCCTGTGTTGTAGTACTAGCTGTGGTCTGGCTGTGATGTGTCAGCCTTGTTTCCTGTGTTGTAGTGCTAGCTGTGTTCTGGCTGTGATGTCAGCCTTGTTTCCTGTGTTGTAGTGCTAGCTGTGTTCTGGCTGTGATGTCAGCCTTGTTTCCTGTGTTGTAGTACTAGCTGTGTCCTGGCTGTGATGTCAGCCTTGTTTCCTGTGTTGTAGTACTAGCTGTGGTCTGGCTGTGATGTGTCAGCCTTGTTTCCTGTGTTTTTGTACTAGCTGTGGTCTGGCTGTGATGTGTCAGCCTTGTTTCCTGTGTTGTAGTACTAGCTGTGTTCTGGCTGTGATGTGTTAGCCTTGTTTCCTGTGTTGTAGTACTAGCTGTGGTCTGGCTGTGATGTGTCAGCCTTGTTTCCTGTGTTGTAGTACCAGCTGTGGTCTGGCTGTGATGTGTCAGCCTTGTTTCCTGTGTTGTAGTACTAGCTGTGGTCTGGCTGTGATGTGTCAGCCTTGTTTCCTGTGTTGTAGTACTAGCTGTGTTCTGGCTGTGATGTGTCAGCCTTGTTTCCTGTGTTGTAGTACTAGCTGTGTTCTGGCTGTGATGTCAGCCTTGTTTCCTGTGTTATAGTACTAGCTGTGTTCTGGCTGTGATGTGAGCCTATTGATGTCAGCCCCAGGAAGAAGCTACATTAAAGTACATTACTGTATAGCCTCAGGAAGCCTTCTGGCTCCTGTGTTGCAGACAGATGAGAGATCCAGCCAAGCCAGGTTCTGCTCTCTCCAGCCTGCAGTCTGTAGATCACAGCCAGACACCTCAAAAAAAATTACACCTCCTCCCTCTGTTCTTCCTCTCCTCCTGTCCACACCTCAACCCCTCCAGAACCTGTCTCATCAACCCTCCCCTCCACAACTCCAGCCTCAGGTACTGACCCAGGTGCTGCTCTCTCCAGCCCACATCACAGCCAGACTCCTCCAAAAGCAGTACACCTCCAGCACTTCCAGAATAATTACACATACATCCTCCTTCCTCTCGCCTCACCTCACCTCACCTCTCCTCTCCTCTCCTCTCCTCCCTCTCACCTCACCTCTCTTCCCTCTCACCTCCCCTCTCCTCTCCTCACCTCTCTTCCCTCTCATCTCACCTCACCTCTCCTCCCTCTCACCTCTCCTCTCCTCCCTCTCATGTCCTCTCTTTTCCTCTCCTCTCCACCCTTTCCTCTCCTCTCCTCTCCTCTCCTCTCCTCTCCGTGTGTATTCAGACTGCAGTGTGTTGTTGTGACTCCTCTCAGTGTGTATTCAGACTGCAGTGTGTCGTCGTGACTCCTCTCAGTGTGTATTCAGACTGCAGTGTGTCGTCGTGACTCCTCTCAGTGTGTATTCAGACTGCAGTGTGTTGTCGTGACTCCTCTCAGTGTGTATTCAGACTGCAGTGTGTTGTCGTGACTCCTCTCAGTGTGTATTCAGACTACTAATCACCTTGAATGATTAAATCCACGTTTGGACTCCTTTTCCTTTCTTCTCTCCACTGTGACATTGCATTGCAGTGTTTTGTTAGGATTATTGGCGTCATCGGTGTCATTCAGTGAGTTTGTTATTGGTGTGCGAGCTGTGTTCATGAAGCTCCTCTGTTCAGCTTTTGTTCTCCTTCCTCAAGGCCCACGTCTCTCTTTGACTCTTTACAAGTCATTCTGCATTTCCTTTTAATCGCCAAGCTTTAGTGGCTTGTAAGGACCATTAACGTTTTAAACTTCCCATAATTGAAATCTCAAATGGCCACTTGAGCAAGATTGAACTAATTAAAGCTTCTGCCAAAAAGAAGCGTTTAGTCTCCCTGTTGTGGCTGGAAATACATGTTCTCTTCCCAACCGTACACCTTGTTTATGTTCTGGAATCATGGGAAACATGTTATTTCGCTCCATCCTTATAATAACAACATGTGCTGTTGCTTCTTTGAAATGAACACATGCACATCAAAACCCCCACGTCCAAGGTGATTGGTCTCGTGTTGCTAATTGGCATGACGCTTGCAACGTCAGGGCTGTGGGTTCAATCCGAGAGGAAGAAGTGAAGCGGGAGGGTTTTAGCATGTGTGGCACAAATCCCACTCAAGTCATGGGACCGATGTTAGCGTTTTTTCGCGCATCAAATCATTCAGTAGTATTTCAAGTGGATTGTGAAGCTCAGCAAAGGGGATAAACAGGGAATAAACAAGGAATAAACAGGGAATAAACAGGAGATAAACAGGGAATAAACAGGTGATACACAGGGAATAAACAGTGGATGAACCGGGAATAAACAGGGAATAAACAGTGGACAAACAGGGGATAAACAGGGAATAAACAGGATAAACAGGGAATAAACAGGATAAACAGGGGATAAACAGGGGATAAACAGGGGATAAACAGGGGATAAACAGGGGATAAACAGGGGATAAACAGGGGATAAACAGGATAAACAGGATAAACAGGGGATAAACAGGGAATAAACAGGGAATAAACAGGATAAACAGGGAATAAACAGGGAATAAACAGGATAAACAGGATAAACAGGAGATAAACAGGGAATAAACAGGATAAACAGGGAATAAACAGGATAAACAGGATAAACAGGGGATAAACAGGGAATAAACAGGGAATAAACAGGATAAACAGGGAATAAACAGGATAAACATGATAAACAGGAGATAAACAGGGGATAAACAGGGGATAAACAGGGGATAAACAGGGACTAAACAGGATAAACAGGATAAACAGGATAAACAGGATAAACAGGATAAACAGGGGATAAACAGGGACTAAACAGGATAAACAGGGGATAAACAGGGAATAAACAGGGAATAAACAGGATAAACAGGATAAACAGGAGATAAACAGGATAAACAGGATAAACAGGAGATAAACAGGGACTAAACAGGATAAACAGGGGATAAACAGGGAATAAACAGGGAATAAACAGGATAAACAGGGGACAAACAGGGAATAAACAGGATAAACAGGGGATAAACAGGGAATAAACAGGATAAACAGGGGATAAACAGGGAATAAACAGGATAAACAGGATAAACAGGGGATAAACAGGGAATAAACAGGATAAACAGGATAAACAGGATAAACAGGGAATAAACAGGATAAACAGGGACTAAACAGGATAAACAGGGGATAAACAGGGAATAAACAGGGAATAAACAGGGAATAAACAGGATAAACAGGATAAACAGGGAATAAACAGGGGATAAACAGGGTAAACAGGGGATAAACAGGGGATAAACAGGATAAACAGGATAAACAGGATAAACAGGATAAACATAGAAAGTGAGACCAGAGGGTATTCTCATTTCATGCATTTTTTATTTTTTTATTTGCAAGAGGGCTACAAAAACATTGTTAAATACATTGTATACACATTTATCTATTTAATATTATTATTTTTTTATTGTTTTTATTTGCAAGTGGGCTACAAAGTGTTTAGCTCATAAGTTACCTATAAAGTAAAGGGTTTTGGAACCATCAATTATTCACATAGTTTTGTGATGATCAGATTTCCATTGGCAGTTCATGTCAGTTCTCCTTAGCTGTGATTCTGTCTAGTTTAGCCTCTACAGAGTGAAGGGAATGCAGTCCAAAATGGTAACTTTTTTTGGGGGTGGGGTCACTTCAACAGACATTGATAGGACCATACCTATTCCCACAATGTGCCACTGCAACAGCTACAGTACGCATATCAATTGCCACACGACTCTCTGGTTATTTTGAAGACCATGGAATATAAAAACTCCTTTGAGGTGATTCATAGCCATTTCAGTTTGGTGGGTAATGTTTTTAAACACCTTACAACTGTATGACGTAAAGCTTAATTTTCTCCTGAAAACGTGTTTCAGAAACAAAAGAGGATGAACTGTACATTTGAAAAAGTCCCGTGTGGAATATCTCAGAACGTTCGTGATTAGTTTCCAAGAGGTACAACGTTGTCTGGGGGGTTTTATGCCGGTGCCACGGTGGAAACCTCTGTTTTTGATGTAGACACCTCCGAGCCATCGTCTACTTCCTTGCCAAAGAGCTGCATGATGCACGTACGGAACTGGTGAGAGAGAAGAAGAAGAAGAAGAAGAAGAAGAAGAAGAAGAAGAAGAAGAAGAAGAAGAAGAAGAAGAAGAAGAAGAAGGAGAAGAAGAAGAAGAAGAAGAAGAAGGAGAAGAAGAAGAAGAAGAAGAAGAAGGAGAAGAAGAAGAAGGAGGAGAAGAAGAAGAAGAAGAAGAAGAAGGAGAAGAAGAAGAAGAAGAAGAAGAAGAAGGAGGAGAAGAAGGAGAAGAAGGAGAAGAATAAGAAGAAGGAGAAGAAGGAGAAGAAGAAGAAGGAAAAGAAGAAGAAGAAGAAGAAGAAGAAGAAGAAGAAAAATTTAACATGAAGAGAGAAGCTTTTCAAAATGAGGCCTTTAATAATAACTATTTTAGTAGTAAAGGGATCGAAGTATCGCAGCTATCAAACAAACACACCTGTTTATTCATGAAGACGTAGATCACTGGATTCCAGATGGTGGCGCTTTTGGCAAAGTAGGCGGGCAGAGCGGCAGCCAGAGGGTGGAAAGCATACCCGGGGTTAGCCGCAGCAAAGCAGGCAAAGGCCGTGTAAGGTCCCCAGCAGACACAGTAAGCAAAAATCATGACAACAACCATCCTGGATACTTCCTTCTCAGCCTTCTGTGTTGACTCAGAGTCTTTCTGCTGCGCGGCAACCTGTGGTCATCCAGACGGAGTATCACACGGTCAGATTTAACCCTCTAATATGCATTTTCATTTACATTTACATTTAAGTCATTTAGCAGACGCTCTTATCCAGAGCGACTTACAAATTTGAAAGTTCATACATATTCATCCTGGTCCCCCCGTGGGGAATGAACCCACAACCCTGGCGTTGCAAGCGCCATGCTCTACCAACTGAGCCACACGGGATTTTCAAACGGTACAACATAGCTGCTTGCTACAGTGTAGTATATTTGAAATATCCCTTACAGCACGGATGGCCATCCACACGAACAGGTAACAGAAGACAATCACTCCCAGGGGCAGGAAGCAACATGTAATCATCAGAACGATCATGTATGACAGGACTCCAGGATCCTCGTTGCCTCCGAACACATCAGGTCCACAGGAAGTCTTCAGTCCATGAGGCCAGTACCTGACGGAGGGAGAGAAACACAGAGACGGGTTTGAATAACGAAACCTTTTTTTGAACAATGTGACTTTTTTTTTCATATCCTCAGCGAAAGAAAAAGAGACGATGTCTCACCTGCTCCAGCCGAAGATAGGAGGGGCGCACCAGAAAGCAGACCAGACCCAGGAGAAGATAATACCCCCCATGGCCCATTTAGCATCAAACTTGACATTTCCAAAGGGCTTACACACCACCACCCATCTCTCCCAGGAGATAACAGCCAGAGACCACAGACCAGCAATACCTGCGTTAGATATACACATTAGATATACACACAAGATCCATTCTGATTACTGTCACTATGCTATGGTGTTTTAGCAATAGCCAATTAGTCTTTATCAGCGCTGTGTAGCAATGTAGTATTACCTCGTGTGGTGTTCGGGTCTGTGGGACCCATTTTCAATGTTTACTAAAAGAAAAATGATACAATTTTTTTTTTTTTAAATCTGAGACTCATTGGCCTTGGCTCATTTTCTGTGAAGAACATATAAAAGAACACATTTTCATTGAGTGCACACTGCACCTCCCTACACATTTATATTACATATGTGGTGTTCGGGTCCACTGGACCCAAGGGTAATAAAAGTGTGGAAAAGTGTGTGTGTAGGTGAAAACAAGTAAAAATGAAACAAATAGGTTTGCTGTGTGCCTACTCTGTCTTCCTCTTCCCTGGGCCTGCTGATTCAACATAGCAACAATAACCTGTCTGTCTCCCTGCCTGTCTACCTGTCTCCTGCTTTTCTGGCACTCTTTACCCTTTGTAGTGTGTGAAACTACACAATGTCTTGTGGGAACCTGCACAATGTTATTACAATACATTATTTCAATACATTATTTCAATACATTATTTCAATACATTATTTCAATACATTATTTCAAGACATTGTTAAACATGCTGTATTTTCCCACACTCTACTCCAGCCTGGTGCAAATTGTAGGAGGGACACAACAAATAAATATCTGTGCACGTGTGGCTCCTTACCACAATCAATCGGTATGCCAAAAATGATCTCTGCTCAGAGGGCCTTACAAATAATTTTTGCATAGAAAGAAGGTAGTGAGGAAAAAATGTCAGAATATGAGGATAATGTCTCTGTCAATTTGGAGTCTATTGGTGAGTTGGAAGATGAGGATGAGATTGACCCTCAGCCAGCCCCAGGACCAGCCCATCAGCAGCCAGCCCCAGGACCAGCCCGTCAGTAACCAGCCCCAGGACCAGCCCGTCAGCAGCCAGCCCCAGGACCAACCGGTCAGCAGCCAGCTCCAGGACCAGCCCATCAGCAGCCAGCCCCAGGACCAGCCCGTCAGCAGCCAGCCCCAGGACCAGCCCGTCAGCAGCCAGCCCCAGGACCAGCCCATCAGCAACCAGCCCCAGGACCAGCCCGTCAGTAACCAGCCCCAGGACCAGCCTGTCAGCAGCCAGCCCCAGGACCAGCCCGTCAGCAGCCAGCCACAGGACCAGCCCGTCAGCAACCAGCCCCAGGACCAGCCCGTCAGCAACCAGCCCCAGGACCAGCCCGTCAGCAGCCAGCCACAGGACCAGCCCGTCAGCAACCAGCCCCAGGACCAGCCCGTCAGCAACCAGCCCCAGGACCAGCCCCAGGACCAGCCCGTCAGCAGCCAGGCCCAGGACCAGCCCCAGGACTAGCCCGTCAGCAGCCAGGCCCAGGACCAGCCCATCAGCAGCCTGCAGGAGGAGAAATATGGATGTAATTTTATTTTTAATTGAATGGTCTTCTTCCCCAAGGAATGAGCCACCCGCATGGCTGCCAATGTAATAAGGATGCAACCAGGGTCGACACGGTTGGCGGGTACTCATGCGCAGGACATAAAGTCTTCTTATGAACTGTTCATCCCAGACACCATCCAGAAAATCATTCTAGACTGCACTAATTTGGAGGGAAGGCGTGTTTTTGGGGAGAGATTGAAGGAGATGGACCAAACTCATTTACGTGCATCCTTTGGGGTCATTATCCTTGCTGGTGTTTTCAGATCCAATGGGAATCCACAGAATCCCTGTGGGATGCAGAAACTAGCAGAGAACTTTTCCATGCAACAATGTCTCTGGAAAACTTCCTCATTTCCAGGATTATCCCCTTCGATAACTGAGACACCAGACCAGCTCGGCGGCAGAGAGACAAGCTAGCTGCAATCAGGTCAGTGTGGGACAAGTGGGTGGTCCACCTTCCCCTGTTTTACAACCCAGGGCCCAACGTTACTGTTGATGAGCAGCTTATGACATTTAGGGGACGCTGTCCCATCAGGCAGTACATACCGTCTAAACCATCAAAATCTGGAATCAAGATCTGGGCTGCCTGTGATGCTGCTTCATCATATGTGTGGAACTTGCAAGTGTATACGGGGAAGCCAGGTGGAGGAGCCCCTGAGAACAACCAAGGGATGCAGGTTGTCCTGGACGTGACATAGAGACTCAGAACATCACATGCAATAATTTTTTTACTTCGCACAAGCTGGGACAGGAGCTCCTCAAGAGGAAGCTGACGATGGTAGGAACAATTTGAAAAAACAAGCCAGAGCTCCCACCTCAGCTGTTGAATACACGGAACAGGCCTATCAATTCCTCTACGTTTGTGTTTACGGCCGACACGTCCCTAGTGTCCCACATACCAAAGAAAGGCAAAAATATGGTACTCATGAGTACGCTGCATAGGGATGGGAGAATCTGTGGCCAGGAACATCAAAAACTAGAAATCATAATGGATTAGAATGCCACTACTGGAGGGGTGGACAATTTAGACGAGCTGGTGACTGGCTACCGCTGCAAACGAAGAACCCTACGCTGGCCACTTGTGATATTCTTCAACATCTTGGACATCTCGGCGTACAACGCGTTAGTCATCTGGATGGCGTTGAACCCAGATTGGAACAGAGGGAAGCTCCAGAGGAGACAGATCTTTCTCGAGGAGCTGGGCAAGACGTTGAACCCAGATTGGAACAGAGGAAAGCTCCAGAGGAGACGGATCTTTCTCGAGGAGCTGGGCAAGGCATTGGTTAGACCTCAAATCCAGAGGAGGCAACATATCCCAAGGACCCCAGCTTCTGCAACCATCGTGAGGAGGATTCAGGAGGAGGATGCTGGTGCCCCATTCGCCCGACCCACAGAACCAGCAACTCTGATACCGGAAGTAAGTGTGAGTGATGTTGTTGCATGTGTGTGTCTGACTCTCCTACCTGGCCTGCTGTAACTATATGTGAGTGAGTCTGACTCTCCTACCTTGGCCTGCTGTAACTATATGTGAGTGAGTCTGACTCTCCTACCTTGGCCTGCTGTAACTATATGTGAGTGAGTCAGATGTCAGTAAAATTCCTGAACTAAGTGTTTTCATCATTCTAGATTGTAGCCGGTAGCAACAAGAAGAAGCACTGCGATGTGTCTGGACCCAAGAAGGACAGGAAGACACAGTACACATGCAACAAGTGCAAGAAATACATCTGCAACACAAACACACACAGTAAAACTCTGTCCCTCATGTGGTGTGTAGAACGAGCTTCATTTGTTCTTCAATGGGGCTCATTTATCATTTCCATAAAATACTGTATGTAACATGTGTCCTTCCAATTTGTTCAGTTCAAAGCAATAAACATCACTAGTGATGAAAACCTTGTTTCATTTATATTTGTTCAAGATAAACATGATTTATTCCACCCATGTCTTGATTAGAATAGATTTTTGTTGGCAAAAATCACATTTCATTAAAAAAAACAAATAGCTCTTTAATTGATAAATGTGATGTAGCAGAGGTTAACGGCAAATATTAACCATGTATGCTGTCGATAGTGCTTGTAATTGATATAAGTCAACATCTAAGTATTAAGTATTTTCACGTAAATTGATATGGCTGTATTGTTTTAAAAACCCATTAATGTTGTGGGTCCATCAGACCTGCGAACATTGGGTGAAGAACAAAAATATATATATTTTTTTATTTTACCCTTATTTTACCAGGTCAATTGACTGAGAACATTCTCATTTACAGCAACAACCTGGGGAATAGTTACAGGGGAGAGGAGGGGGGGATGAATGAGCCAATTGAAAGCTGGGGATTATTAGGTGGTATGAAGGACAGATTGGGACACCAGGGTTAACACCACTACTCTTACATTGAGTGCCATGGGATCATTAGTGACCACAGAGAGTCAGGACACCCGTTTAACATCCCATCCGAAAGACGGCACCTTTCACAGGGCAATGTCCCCAATCACTGCCCTGGGACATTGGGATATTTATTCTAGACCAGAGGAAAGGGTGTTTCCAACTGGCCCTCCAACACCACTTCCAGCAGCATCTGGTCTCCCATCCAGGGACCAACCAGGACCAACCAGGACCAACCAGGACCAACCAGGACCAACCAGGACCAACCAGGACCATCCAGGGACCAACCAGGATCAACGCTGCTTAGCTTCAGAAGCAAGCCAGCAGTGGGATGTAGGGTGGTGTACTGCTGGCTTGAACACCACACAAGGGTTAAATATGAAACAAAATGTAGTCCGTATAAAAAATGCATCTTACCACACGTGGCGACGGTGAATCCCTCAAAGACACACATCGGGTGTCCGAGTATAAAGTAACCAAACATCTGGTTGCAAACGCTGATGGTGCTAGCCAACAGAGTCTCCGCAATGTCAGCAAACGCCAGGTTGACCAGGATCCAGTTGAGAGGATGTTGGAGCTTCTTGAATTTGGCAGTGGCCACCAGCACCAGGCCGTTGGTGAAGGTTGAGGCCACGACCACAAAGAGCATCCAAAGTGTTGAGATATTGTACACCCATCTCGGAGCGATGTGGTAGTTGGGGCCCTCAAAAGGATCTGCAGAAGAAAAAGAGAACCAAAAAAAAAGACATGTACATATATTTGAATATAAATTACCTGACTTATTGATGTAGTCAAATGAGAACAGTAAGTAATATGTTGAAGAGAATGTGTGCATCAAAAGTTATGAACAAGGAAAACATTGTCATGATACTCCTGATAAAAATACTTAAATGTACTGTTTGTATTATTGTGTATACTGCTACTGACAGTTGTGAATGGTATGTCTGCTGTTGGTGACATATCTTTTGAAGGAAAAGACCTTTAGCAACATCACTTACCATTATCTTCTGTAAATATACAACAACTACAATACTTTAGGAGAATCCACAGAATTAGGCTCTTTCACTCATTCTACTGGATGATATCACGCCCAGGCACTACCCTGACAGGATGTTCTGTACCTTTGGTATGATTGCTGTTGGTGTAGGCGAAGCCTGATTCTCTGGTTGTATCTTCTTGTCGCCTTGCAGCAAACACTCCTAGCTCTGCCATCCTGGACTGGTTAATAGGAGTTAGTGAAGTCGACTGCCGAAGTCTGTGCTTCTTCACTGTCCTCGTTTATATAGCATCCTTTGGGTGTTTTTAAAGGATTACGGCCTTGGAGGAATTAGGGCAGGGGGTTTGATGGTATGGACTGGACTGTCTTTTCTTAATTACCGTTAATTATCACAAACGACTAATTAAGGAGGATTTCAGAGGCCCATAATCTTGTTTGAAAGGGCATTGGTGGCAGAGGAGGTTAAAAGTAATATACAATGGAATGCTGCTGTAACTGTGGCCCAGACTTGTCAGTTAAATGGCATTGAGACAAGGTAAGTGAGTGTTAAATATCTAACCTTCAAAAAACACAATTACCATCAGGCAATCACTCTTCAGGTTGACAATACAAAATCAAATCAAATCAAACACCTCATATCCATCAAATTACAACATTATGAATAACTAGATGGTAATTTTCCATGAAGAAAAATTTGTGGGACTTGCTTTAACACTTTACAGGATTTTTTGGGGGCGGGGTAGTGATTGGTAGTACTTATTGCTGTTCTGGTTTCTGATTTGAATATCAGAGAAGTAGACCGAGGTCACATACTCTTTAAGTTTTTGTCTTCGATGCATCGTTGGGAAAAGTGGTTAAGGTAGCTGATTAGTCTCAAAAGTCCCAATGTTGACTCATTGTCTCATGCTTAGAATGCATGAATGTTACATAGTAACAGAATAGAATGCGCTTAGAATGCGCTCCTCCTATTGTTATCATTTGAAAGTTCTGAAAGTTCTGAGAAGTTCTATGGCAGTTATTTCAGCAGTGAGCGGGAAGTTAGCTAAATAAGTTGATGTGGTTACTAAAACAGCTGTATCGTTTAGATCTGTACAAGCTGTTTTCTGTTTCCCGTTCCAGATTTGAATAGCCCGAGACGCAGACCAAGATGTCTCACCGTCTACGTTGTTGTCTAACGTGTTGGTCATGTGGTCGAAGCAGTTTATTGGTGTCAGAAGTCGTGATGTCACAATAGGGAGCTTTTAGAATGTTAAGGAGATCCCATTAAAGTGGATGGAGACCTGAACGTATAGAAGACATCAACAAGTTACATGTAAGAAACTCAATCCAGACCAGTTGACACGTTTTAAAGTTTAAACAGTGTTTCTAGATTAAACATTGTAAGAGGAGTAGTGTGCAGAATAATAATAAAAAGTATGACCAAGATCTAATTAAGTCCCATCAAATCACTAATGACAATATTAAGCCTGTATTATGTAACATGTAGAATGGTATCCTAAGACAATGTTAGTCCTGTATTATGTAACATGTAGAATGGTATCCTTAGACAATGTTAGTCCTGTACTATGTAACATGTAGAATGGTATCCTTAGACAATGTTAGGCCGGTACTATGTAACATGTAGAATGGTATCCTTAGACAATGTCAGGCCTGTACAATGGTATCCTTAGACAATGTTAGTCCTGTACTATGTAACATGTAGAATGGTATCCTTAGACAATGTTAGTCCTGTACTATGTAACATGTAGAATGGTATCCTTAGACAATGTTAGTCCTGTACTATGTAACATGTAGAATGGTATCCTTAGACAATGCCAGGCCGGTACTATGTAACATGTAGAATGGTATCCTTAGACAATGTTAGTCCTGTACTATGTAACATGTAGAATGGTATCCTTAGACAATGCCAGGCCTGTACTATGTGACAATTCCAAGTGGTAAATAAGCTTATTTGGACAAGTGGGGTTCCGCAGGACTTAACGTTGGAACATCTAATTGGCGTTGACAGAAGAGCAGTCAGAAACCTGTTAATCTCTCCTAAATGAAGGTTAATTTTGGGGAAGCAGAGTTCATCCCAAAACGTGAAGGGAGTCCGGTTTGAACCCTGCGCTAATAGAGCTGCTGAATGAGACTCTCAGCCCTCAGAAGACCTGCAGGAATAGGAGAGTTTGGCGCCAGCAGTCATGGTGACGCAGGGCAACAGTCTGATAAGGTGGTACGTCTCCCTGCCGTTTTATTCATTTGCTTCTGTTTTTCAGCTATACCACAACTGAAACATTCAATTGAATGGTATAATTTCTGACATGGTACACTCTTAGAAAAATAGTAGAAGGTAGAACCCATTTGGATCCAAGTAGAACCCATTTGGTTCCAAGTTGAACCCTTTTGGTTCCAAATAGAACCCTTTTGGTTCCAAGTAGAACCCTTTTGGTTCCAAGTAGAACTGTTGTGGTTCAAAGTAGCACCCTTTAGGTTCCAAGTAGAACACGTTTAGGGTTTGTATAGGACTGTGATAGAGCAAACCCCACCATGGGGCTGGTAGAGGGCTGTGATAGAGCCAACCCCACCATGGGGCTGGTATAGGGCTGTGATAGAGCCAACCCCACCATGGGGCTGGTAGAGGGCTGTGATAGAGCCAACCCCACCATGGGGCTGGTAGAGGACTGTGATAGAGCCAACCCCACCATGGGGCTGGTAGAGGGCTGTGATAGAGCCAACCCCACTATAGTGCTGGTAGAGGACTGTGATAGAGCCAACCCCATCATGGGGCTGGTAGAGGACTGTGATAGAGCCAACCCCACCATGGGGCTGGTAGAGGGCTGTGATAGAGCCAACCCCATCATGGGGCTGGTAGAGGACTGTGATAGAGCCAACCCCACCACAGTGCTGGTAGAGGACTGTGATAGAGCCAACCCCATCATGGGGCTGGTAGAGGACTGTGATAGAGCCAAACCCATCATGGGGCTGGTAGAGGACTGTGATAGAGCCAACCCCACCATGGGGCTGGTAGAGGGCTGTGATAGAGCCAACCCCATCATGGGGCTGGTAGAGGGCTGTGATAGAGCCAACCCCACTATAGTGCTGGTAGAGGACTGTGATAGAGCCAACCCCATCATGGGGCTGGTAGAGGGCTGTGATAGAGCCAACCCCACCATGGGGCTGGTAGAGGACTGTGATAGAGCCAACCCCACCATGGGGCTGGTAGAGGGCTGTGATAGAGCCAACCCCATCATGGGGCTGGTAGAGGGCTGTGATAGAGCCAACCCCACTATAGTGCTGGTAGAGGACTGTGATAGAGCCAACCCCATCATGGGGCTGGTAGAGGGCTGTGATAGAGCCAACCCCACCATGGGGCTGGTAGAGGACTGTGATAGAGCCAACCCCACCATGGGGCTGGTAGAGGGCTGTGATAGAGCCAACCCCATCATGGGGCTGGTAGAGGGCTGTGATAGAGCCAACCCCACTATAGTGCTGGTAGAGGACTGTGATAGAGCCAACCCCATCATGGGGCTGGTAGAGGGCTGTGATAGAGCCAACCCCACCATGGGGCTGGTAGAGGACTGTGATAGAGCCAACCCCACCATGGGGCTGGTATAGGGCTGTGATAGAGCCAACCCCACCATGGGGCTGGTATAGGGCTGTGATAGAGCCAACCCCACCATGGTGCTGGTAGAGGGCTGTGATAGAGCCAACCCCACCATGGGGCTGGTAGAGGACTGTGATAGAGCCAACCCCACCATGGGGCTGGTAGAGGGCTGTGATAGAGCCAACCCCACCATGGGGCTGGTAGAGGGCTGTGATAGAGCCAACCCCACCATGGTGCTGGTAGAGGGCTGTGATAGAGCCAACCCCACCATGGGGCTGGTAGAGGGCTGTGATAGAGCCAACCCCACCATGGGGCTGGTAGAGGACTGTGATAGAGCCAACCCCACCATGGGGCTGGTAGAGGGCTGTGATAGAGCCAACCCCATCATGGGGCTGGTAGAGGGCTGTGATAGAGCCAACCCCACCATGGGGCTGGTATAGGGCTGTGATAGAGCCAACCCCACCATGGGGCTGGTAGAGGACTGTGATAGAGCCAACCCCACCATGGGGCTGGTAGAGGGCTGTGATAGAGCCAACCCCATCATGGGGCTGGTAGAGGACTGTGATAGAGCCAACCCCACCATGGGGCTGGTAGAGGGCTGTGATAGAGCCAACCCCATCATGGGGCTGGTAGAGGACTGTGATAGAGCCAACCCCACCATGGGGCTGGTAGAGGACTGTGATAGAGCCAACTCCACCATGGTGCTGGTAGAGGACTGTGATAGAGCCAACCCCACCATGGGGCTGGTAGAGGGCTGTGATAGAGCCAACCCCACCATGGGGCTGGTAGAGGGCTGTGATAGAGCCAACCCCACCATGGGGCTGGTAGAGGGCTGTGATAGAGCCAACCCCATCATGGGGCTGGTAGAGGGCTGTGATAGAGCCAACCCCACCATGGGGCTGGTAGAGGGCTGTGATGGGGCTGGTATAGGGCTGTGACTGGGCTGGATAGGACTGTGATGATGCTGGTATAGGGCTGTGCTGTGATGGGGCTGGTATAGGGCTGTGATGGGGCTTGTATAGGGCTGTAATGGGGCTGGTATAAGGCTGTGATGGGGCTGGTATAGGGCTGGTATAGGGCTGTGATGGGGCTGGTATAGGGCTGTGATGGGGCTGGTATAGGGCTGTGATGGGGCTGGTATAAGGCTGTGATGGGGCTGGTATCGGGCTGGTATAGGGCTGTGATAGGGCTGGTATAGGGCTGTGATGGGGCTGGTATAGGGCTGTGATAGGGCTGGTATAGGGCTGTGATGGGGCTGGTATAGGGCTGGTATAGGGCTGTGATAGGGCTGGTATAGGGCTGTGATGGGGCTGGTATAGGGCTGTGATAGGGCTGGTATGGGGCTGTAATGGGGCTGGTATAAGGCTGTGATGGGGCTGTTATTGGGCTGTGATCGGGCTGGTATAATGCTGTGATGTGGCTGGTATAGGGATGTGATGGGGCTGGTATAAGGCTGTGATGGGGCTGGTATAAGGCTGTGATGGGGCTGGTATAAGGCTGTGATGGGGCTGGTATAAGGCTGTGATGGGGCTGGTATAAGGCTGTGATGGGGCTGGTATAAGGCTGTGATGGGGCTGGTATAAGGCTGTGATGGGGCTGGTATAAGGCTGTGATGGGGCTGGTATAAGGCTGTGATGGGGCTGGTATAAGGCTATGATGTGGCTGGTTGTCACAAGTAGTCAGAGTGTGTTTGATGGTTCATAACTCCATGTTGGATTGAGATACGAGGATAAAAAGGGGTCCCGTTTCAACCCAAGACCTTGGTTTTTGTCCTGATGTTGAACAGATATATAAGATATATTGGCGCAGTGAAACACATGATAGTAAACAGTGACAAGCAGCCCCGGGCTCCCCTACCGTCTCCTCATTGAGATCCTCCGTAAGATGCTGCAGCCGCTAGTTAGGAACTCTTCATGGTTGGAAATAGAACTGGGATTTGACCTCGACTTTCTTCAAGACACCACAGCTGTTAATAATACTCCTGTGGAAAGGGGGATCTCCTGTGGAGAGAGAGAGAGAGAGACAGAGACCTGAACCCTAATGGGGTGAACTTTGACATTAGAAATTGCACATTGACAGTGACATTGACACCCGGACCCCTTTACCTTCTGCTTTGTGTAATAAAACATAACACGTCAGACTTGCATCATCACTGAACCGTTGGACTGTGCAACGCAGAGATAATGTCCGCAGGAAGATATCAGAGGACAGCTTGCATCATCACTGAACCGTTGGACTGTGCAACGCAGAGATAATGTCCGCAGGAAGATATCAGAGGACAGCTTGCGTCATCACTGAACCGTTGGACTGTGCAACGCAGAGATAATGTCCGCAGGAAGATATCTGAGGACAGCTTGCGTCATCACTGAACCGTTGGACTGTGCAACGCAGAGATAATGTCCGCAGGAAGATATCAGAGGACAGCTTGCATCATCACTGAACCGTTGGACTGTGCAACGCAGAGATAATGTCCGCAGGAAGATATCTGAGGACAGCTTGCATCATCACTGAACCGTTGGACTGTGCAACGCAGAGATAATGTCCGCAGGAAGATATCAGAGGACAGCTTGTGTCATCACTGAACCGTTGGACTGTGCAACGCAGAGATAATGTCCGCAGGAAGATATCAGAGGACAGCTTGCATCATCACTGAACCGTTGGACTGTGCAACGCAGAGATAATGTCCGCAGGAAGATATCAGAGGACAGCTTGCGTCATCACTGAACCGTTGGACTGTGCAACGCAGAGATAATGTCCGCAGGAAGATATCAGAGGACAGCTTGCGTCATTAGACTTAACACTGTGATGTCGGCAAGGTGTGAATGAGGTAATTAGGTGATTGTTAAAAGGATCAGGAAGGATCAGGGAGTTAAGGAGTCAGTCCAGGGTAAATAGCTGAGATACAGAAATCCAGCTGACTACTAGGAAGACCTGGCAACACCCTACAAAGGTCCCAGATCACCACGATACCTGGAGGACACGGCATAAGATAAAGGAAGCATTAGAACCAAATCAAAACTGTATTTGTCACGTGCGCCGAATACAACTCGTGTAGACCTTACCGTGAAATGCTGACTTACAAGCCCTTAACCAACAGGGCAGTTCAAGAAGAAGAAAATATGTACCAAGTAGACTAAAATAAAAAGTTATTATAAAAAGTAACACAATAAGAATAACGAGGCTATATACAGGGGTCACCGGTACCGAGTCAGTGTGCAGGGTATATACAGGGGGCACCGGTACCGAGTCAGTGTGCAGGGTATATACAGGGGGCACCGGTACCGAGTCAGTGTGCAGGGTATATACAGGGGGCACCGGTACCGAGTCAGTGTGCAGGGTATATACAGGGGGCACCGGTACCGAGTCAGTGTGCAGGCTATATACAGGGGGCACCGGTACCGAGTCAGTGTGCAGGGTATATACAGGGAGCACCGGTACCGAGTCAGTGTGCAGGGTATATACAGGGGGCACCGGTACCGAGTCAGTGTGCAGGGTATATACAGGGGGCACCGGTACCGAGTCAGTGTGCAGGGTATATACAGGGGGCACCGGTACCGAGTCAGTGTGCAGGGTATATACAGGGGGCACCGGTACCGAGTCAGTGTGCAGGGTATATACAGGGGGCACCGGTACCGAGTCAGTGTGCAGGGTATATACAGGGGGCACCGGTACCGAGTCAGTGTGCAGGGTATATACAGGGGGCACCGGTACCGAGTCAGTGTGCAGGGTATATACAGGGGGCACCGGTACCGAGTCAGTGTGCAGGCTATATACAGGGGGCACCGGTACCGAGTCAGTGTGCAGGGTATATACAGGGGGCACCGGTACCGAGTCAGTGTGCAGGCTATATACAGGGGGCACCGGTACCGAGTCAATGTGCAGGGTATATACAGGGGGCACCGGTACCGAGTCAGTGTGCAGGGTATATACAGGGGGCACCGGTACCGAGTCAGTGTGCAGGGTATATACAGGGGGCACCGGTACCGAGTCAGTGTGCAGGGTATATACAGGGAGCACCGGTACCGAGTCAGTGTGCAGGGTATATACAGGGGGCACCGGTACCGAGTCAGTGTGCAGGGTATATACAGGGGGCACCGGTACCGAGTCAGTGTGCGGAGGTACAGGCTAGTTGAGGTAATCTGTACATGTAGGTGGGGGCGAAGTGACTATGCATAGGTAACAAACAAACAGTGAGTAGCAGCAGTGAACAAGGGGAGGGGGGGTCAATGTAAATTGTCCGGTGGAGATATTTATGAATTGTTCAGCAGTCTAATGGCTTCGGGATAGAAGTTGTTGAGGAGCCTTTTGGTCCTAGACTTGGCGCTCCGGTACCGCTTGCCGTGCGGTAGCAGAGAAAACAGTCTATAACTTGGGTGACTAGAGTCTCTGACAATTTTATGGGCTTTCCTCTGACAATGCCTATTATATAGGTCCTGGATGGCAGGAAGCTTGGCCCCAGTCATGTACTGGGCCGTTCGCACTACCCTCTGCAGCGCCGTGCGGTCAGATGCCGAGCAGCTGCCATACCAGGCGGTGATGCAACCAGTCAGGATGCTCTCGATGGAGCAGCTGAAGAACCGTTTGAGGATCTGGAGGCCCATACCAAATCTTTTCAGTCTCCTGAGGGGGAAAATGTTTTGTCGTGCCCTCTTCACGACTGTCTTGGTATGTTTGGACCATGATAGTTTGTTGGTGACGTGGACACCAAGGAACTTGAAACTCTCGACCCGCTCCACTACAGCCCCGTCGATGTTAATAGGTGCCTGTTTGGCGCGCCTTTTCCTGTAGTCCACGATGAGCTCCTTTGTCTTGCTCACATTGAGGGAGAGGTTGTTGTCCTGGCACCACACTGCCAGTTCTCTGACCTCCTCTCTATAGGCCGTCTCATTGTTGTCGGTGATCACAACCACTGTTGTGTCGTCAACAAACTTAATGATGGTGTTGGAGTCGTGTTTGGCCACGCAGTCATGGGTGAACAGGGAATACAGGAGGGGACTAAGTACACACACCTGAGGGGCCCCAGTGTTCAGGATCAGCGTGGCAGACATATTGTTGCCTACTCTTACCACCTGGATTCAGTCCAGGATCCAGTTTCAGAGGGAGGTGTTTAGTCCCAGAGTCCTCAACTTAGTGATGAGCTTCGTGGGCACTATGGTGTTGAACGCTGAGCTGTAGTCAATGAACAGCATTCTCACGTAGGTGTTCCTTTTGTCCAGATGGGAAAGAGCAGTGTGGAGTGCGATTGAGATTGCGTCATCTGTGAATCTGTTGGGGTGGTATGCAAATTGGAGTGGGTCTAGGGTTTCTGGGAGGAGGCTGTTGATGTGAGCCATGACCAGCCTTTCAAAGCACTTCATGGCTACAGACGTGAGTGCTATGGGTCTGTAGTCATTTAGGCAGGTTACCTTGGCGTTCTTGGGCGCAGGGACTATGGTGGTCTGCTTGAAACATGTAGGTATTACAGACTCTTTCAGGGAGAGGTTGAACATGTCAGTGAAGACTCTTGACAGTTGGTCAGCACTTGCTTTGGGTACACGTCCTGGTAATCCGTCTGGCCCATCGGCTTTGTAAATGTTAACCTGTTTAAAGGTTTTGCTCACATCGGCTAGAAGACACAGCATTAGATATAGGAAGCATTAGAAGACACAGCATTAGATAAAGGAAGCATTAGAAGACACAGCATTAGATAAAGGAAGCATTAGAAGACACAGAATTAGATAAAGGAAGCATTAGAAGACACAGCATTAGATAAAGGAAGCATTAGAAGACACAGCATTAGATAAAGGAAGCATTAGAAGACAGAGCATTAGATAAAGGAAGCATTAGAAGACACAGCATTAGATAAAGGAAGCATTAGAATACACAGCATTAGATAAAGGAAGCATTAGAAGACACAGCATTAGATAAAGGGAGCATTAGAAGACACAGCATTAGATAAAGGAAGCATTAGAAGACACAGCATTAGATAAAGGAAGCATTAGAAGACACAGCATTAGATAAAGGAAGCATTAGAAGACACAGCATTAGATAAAGGAAGCATTAGAAAACACAGCATTAGATAAAGGAAGCATTAGAAGACACAGCATTAGATAAAGGAAGCATTAGAAGACAGAGCATTAGATAAAGGAAGCATTAGAAGACACATCATTAGATAAAGGAAGCATTAGAATACACAGCATTAGATAAAGGAAGCATTAGAAGACACAGCATTAGATAAAGGGAGCATTAGAAGACACAGCATTAGATAAAGGAAGCATTAGAAGACACAGCATTAGATAAAGGAAGCATTAGAAGACACAGCATTAGATAAAGGAAGCATTAGAAGACACAGCATTAGATAAAGGAAGCATTAGAAGACACAGCATTAGATAAAGGAAGCATTAGAAGACACAGCATTAGATAAAGGAAGCATTAGAAGACACATCATTAAATATAGGAAGCATTAGAAGACACATCATTAAATAAAGGAAGCATTAGAAGACACATCATTAGATAAAGGAAGCATTAGAAGACACAGCATTAGATAAAGGAAGCATTAGAAGACACAGCATTAGTTAAAGGAAGCATTAGAAGACACATCATTAGATAAAGGAAGCATTAGAAGACACAGCATTAGATAAAGGAAGCATTAGAAGACACATCATTAGATAAAGGAAGCATTAGAAGACACACCATTAGATAAAGGAAGCATTAGAAGAAACAGCATTAGATAAAGGAAGCATTAGAAAACACATCATTAGATAAAGGAAGTATGAGATGCCATCATTATAATTCTAATATGGGGGGAAGGAAGGAAAAGTTGGTTCTGTCTCATTGCCATGAAAGCTGAGAATCAGTAATCCCCTGTAGCCATAATCAAATCCCTGCACGTTGAACCTCACTCCTCTTTGTCTTGTGAAATATGCTTACAGTAAATGTTAGGGTATTTTCCTTTGCAGGTCCTAAATATGACTGACGCTTTGGTTACATAGAGTTTCAGAGTGACCTGGTCGAGGACATTTTGAGGTGAAAGTTTAAAATGGAATCATTGTGTTAATGTTATTCAGTTTTTTTTGATTGAAGTCGCCCCAGTGTTTAGGATGGAGAAGAGGAGAGGACTCTCAGCAGTAGCTCCAGTGTTTAGGATGGAGAAGAGGAGAGGACTCTCAGCAGTAGTGTTTAGGATGGAGAAGAGGAGAGGACTCTCAGTAGTAGCTCCAGTGTTTAGGATGGAGAAGAGGAGAGGACTCTCAGTAGTAGCTCCAGTGTTTAGGATGGAGAAGAGGAGAGGACTCTCAGCAGTAGCTCCAGTGTTTAGGATGGAGAAGAGGACTCTCAACAGTAGCTCCAGTGTTTAGGATGGAGAAGAGGACTCTCAACAGTAGCTCCAGTGTTTAGGATGGAAAAGAGGAGAGGACTCTCAGGAGTAGCTCCAGTGTTTAGGATGGAGGAGAGGACTCTCAGTAGTAGCTCCAGTGTTTAGGATGGAGAAGAGGAGAGGACTCTCAGCAGTCGCCCCAGTGTTTAGGATGGAGAAGAGGAGAGGACTCTCAACAGTAGCTCCAGTGTTTAGGATGGAGAAGAGGAGAGGACTCTCAGTAGTAGCTCCAGTGTTTAGGATGGAGAAGAGGAGAGGACTCTCAGTAGTAGCTCCAGTGTTTAGGATGGAGAAGAGGAGAGGACTCTCAGCAGTAGCTCCAGTGTTTAGGATGGAGAAGAGGAGAGGACTCTCAACAGTAGCTCCAGTGTTTAGGATGGAGAAGAGGAGAGGACTCTCAGCAGTAGCTCCAGTGTTTAGGATGGAGAAGAGAAGAGGACTCTCAACAGTAGCTCCAGTGTTTAGGATGGAGGAGAGGACTCTCAGGAGTAGCTCCAGTGTTTAGGATGGAGGAGAGGACTCTCAACAGTAGCTCCAGTGTTTAGGATGGAGAAGAGGACTCTCAACAGTAGCTCCAGTGTTTAGGATGGAAAAGAGGAGAGGACTCTCAGGAGTATCTCCAGTGTTTAGGATGGAGGAGAGGACTCTCAGTAGTAGCTCCAGTGTTTAGGATGGAGAAGAGGAGAGGACTCTCAGCAGTAGCTCCAGTGTTTAGGATGGAGAAGAGGAGAGGACTCTCAACAGTAGCTCCAGTGTTTAGGATGGAGAAGAGGAGAGGACTCTCAGGAGTATCTCCAGTGTTTAGGATGGAGGAGAGGACTCTCAGTAGTAGCTCCAGTGTTTAGGATGGAGAAGAGGAGAGGACTCTCAACAGTAGCTCCAGTGTTTAGGATGGAGAAGAGGAGAGGACTCTCAGGAGTATCTCCAGTGTTTAGGATGGAGGAGAGGACTCTCAGTAGTAGCTCCAGTGTTTAGGATGGAGAAGAGGAGAGGACTCTCAACAGTAGCTCCAGTGTTTAGGATGGAGAAGAGGACTCTCAACAGTAGCTCCAGTGTTTAGGATGGAGAAGAGGAGAGGACTCTCAACAGTAGCTCCAGTGTTTAGGATGGAGAAGAGGAGAGGACTCTCAGCAGTAGCTCCAGTGTTTAGGATGGAGAAGAGGAGAGGACTCTCAGTAGTAGCTCCAGTGTTTAGGATGGAGAAGAGGAGAGGACTCTCAGCAGTAGCTCCAGTGTTTAGGATGGAGAAGAGGAGAGGACTCTCAGCAGTAGCTCCAGTGTTTAGGATGGAGAAGAGGAGAGGACTCTCAACAGTAGCTCCAGTGTTTAGGATGGAGAAGAGGAGAGGACTCTCAGCAGTAGCTCCAGTGTTTAGGATGGAGAAGAGGAGAGGACTCTCAGCAGTAGCTCCAGTGTTTAGGATGGAGAAGAGGACTCTCAACAGTAGCTCCAGTGTTTAGGATGGAGGAGAGGAGAGGACTCTTAACATGTCACTATGTAACGTAGCCAACGTAGTGTAAATGTCAGGTCAACAGTTCAATAAAATAGGACGCTTAAGTAGAAGTATACAGTGGTTTAGCTGACCGTGAGTATCCATTCTTAAAATAAAATGTTTTAACCTTTATTTAACTAGGCATTAGAAACCTTTTAGAATGCCAAGTGATTCAGCTACTTGACTTTCTGACCTTGACGGTTCGTTAAAGCTGACCCTCTTTAAGAGCAAAAGTCCATGTAGAAAAACGTCAGATTGACCAGACAAGCACTGAGGTCCTCTAATCACTGCAGTTGAGTTCAACGCCCGTTGACCTACTGGAGGGCAAAAGTCCATTATGAAGAACTCCCACAAACCACCCCACCCCTCCCTCCACCCACCACACCGCCCCACAACACCACCCCACCCCTCCCTCCAGCCCTTCACCCACCACACCGCCCCACAACACCACCCCACCCACCCATCCACCCACCACACCGCCCCACAACACCGCCCCACCCCTCCCTCCCTCCCTCCACCCTCCCTCCCCTCCTCCCCTCCCCTCTACCCCTCCCTCCCCTCCACCCCCCCCTCCACCCCTCCCCCCTCCCCCCACCCTCCACCCCACCCTTCCCTCCACCCTTCCTCCACCCCTCTCCCCCACCCTCCACCCCTCCCCCCCCCTCCCTTCCTCCACCCCTCCACCCCTCCCTCATCAACCATCTCGTATTAGCACCAAACTGTCCCGTAGGTCCTGACGTCATGTTTCTTCTCTCCCTCTATTTCCAGGGGTTAACTCCGCCTCTTACACCCTGCAGCTTTACCCACAAAGCCCTTTACTACTCCGCTGACTCCATCTCTTCCGTCTCCGCCACATTAAAACGACATCATCAATAATGGACGTTATCAATCACCGGCCGTTGACCGGCCAACCTTACTCCCCCAAACGGATGAGTCCCGGGCTTTGTGTTGTGTAGCGCTACGCTGATGCAGTGATGCAGTGATGCAGGGTCAGGCTTGGACAGGTTACCAGATAACTCATGGGAAGGAATCAGGCCTACGTCCCAAATGGCTCCCTATTCCCTACGTAGTGCACTACTTTTGACCATAGGGCCCATAGAGAATAGGGTGCCTTTTTGGGACTCAGTTCCTTCCTCTTATCATCACTATGCCTCTGAGCTGTGGTTATATTTCATATTTTTATATTTCACATAATAACCAAATCCCCCTCCCACTGCCCTTCATGCTTCCTAGCCCTACCTGACAGAACTGAACAAGGGCAATATAGCTTCCCCTCTTGTAACGATTTTCTTCTTCTTCCGATGAGGAATATGAAGGATCGGACCAAAATGCAGCGTGGTATGTGTCTGTGTTAAATTTATTAACTGAACACGGGAAAAAGACAAAAAATAACAAAGTGAATGACAATGAAAATCGAAACAGTCCTGAATGGTGAAACAAACACAAAAACAGGAAACAACTACCCACAAACACCAGGTGGGAAAAGGCTACCTAAGTATGGTTCTCAATCAGAGACAACGATAGACAGCTGCCTCTGATTGGGAACCATACCAGGCCAAACACATAGAAATGGAAAACATAGAAAAACAACATAGAATGCCCAACCCAACTCACGCCCTGACCAAACCAAAATAAAGACATAAAAAAGGACCTAAGGTCAGAACGTGGCACCTCTGCCCAAGTATAGACTGGTGGCGCTGCCATACACATAATGAGCTGTATTTACCACACCATACAATTAGACACGCGCAGACATGTTTTTTACACTACAGTATCTCTCTTTTAAAATGTGTAACAACCAGTTTAGAAAGGTGCATAGAGTTGAATAGAGTTGAACAGAACATTCAGATTCAGATTCCATAGATTAACACGAGGGCATTTTGTATTGCACAGAACAGAGCATAACAGAGGAATCCCTCATCATCACTGTAACTCAGACAATATGAAGTAGAAGCCAGACACAGAGACTTCCTCTAAACTAGTAAATGGCTCAGCAAGTAGAAGTAGAAGCCAGACACAGAGACTTCCTCTAAACTAGTAAATGGCTCAGCAAGTAGAAGTAGAAGCCAGACACAGAGACTTCCTCTAAACTAGTAAATGGCTCAGCAAGTAGAAGTAGAAGCCAGACACAGAGACTTCCTCTAAACTAGTAAATGGCTCAGCAAGTAGAAGTAGAAGCCAGACACAGAGACTTCCTCTAAACTAGTAAATGGCTCAGCAAGTAGAAGTAGAAGCCAGACACAGAGACTTCCTCTAAACTAGTAAATGGCTCAGCAAGTAGAAGTAGAGCCAGACACAGAGACTTCCTCTAAACTAGTAAATGGCTCAGCAAGTAGAAGTAGAGCCAGAGACACAGAGACTTCCTCTAAACTAGTAAATGGCTCAGCAAGTAGAAGTAGAAGCCAGACACAGAGACTTCCTCTAAACTAGTAAATGGCTCAGCAAGTAGAAGTAGAGCCAGAGACACAGAGACTTCCTCTAAACTAGTAAATGGCTCAGCAAGTAGAAGTAGAAGCCAGACACAGAGACTTCCTCTAAACTAGTAAATGGCTCAGCAAGTAGAAGTAGAAGCCAGACACAGAGACTTCCTCTAAACTAGTAAATGGCTCAGCAAGTAGAAGTAGAAGCCAGACACAGACTTCCTCTAAACTAGTAAATGGCTCAGCAAGTAGAAGTAGAAGCCAGACACAGAGACTTCCTCTAAACTAGTAAATGGCTCAGCAAGTAGAAGTAGAAGCCAGACACAGAGACTTCCTCTAAACTAGTAAATGGCTCAGCAAGTAGAAGTAGAAGCCAGACACAGACTTCCTCTAAACTAGTAAATGGCTCAGCAAGTAGAAGTAGAAGCCAGACACAGAGACTTCCTCTAAACTAGTAAATGGCTCAGCAAGTAGAAGTAGAAGCCAGACACAGAGACTTCCTCTAAACTAGTAAATGGCTCAGCAAGTAGAAGTAGAGCCAGACACAGAGACTTCCTCTAAACTAGTAAATGGCTCAGCAAGTAGAAGTAGAAGCCAGACACAGAGACTTCCTCTAAACTAGTAAATGGCTCAGCAAGTAGAAGTAGAGCCAGACACAGAGACTTCCTCTAACTAGTAAATGGCTCAGCAAGTAGAAGTAGAGCCAGACACAGAGACTTCCTCTAAACTAGTAAATGGCTCAGCAAGTAGAAGTAGAGCCAGACACAGAGACTTCCTCTAAACTAGTAAATGGCTCAGCAAGTAGAAGTAGAAGCCAGACACAGAGACTTCCTCTAAACTAGTAAATGGCTCAGCAAGTAGAAGTAGAGCCAGACACAGAGACTTCCTCTAAACTAGTAAATGGCTCAGCAAGTAGAAGTAGAAGCCAGACACAGAGACTTCCTCTAAACTAGTAAATGGCTCAGCAAGTAGAAGTAGAAGCCAGACACAGAGACTTCCTCTAAACTAGTAAATGGCTCAGCAAGTAGAAGTAGAGCCAGAGACACAGAGACTTCCTCTAAACTAGTAAATGGCTCAGCAAGTAGAAGTAGAAGCCAGAGACACAGAGACTTCCTCTAAACTAGTAAATGGCTCAGCAAGTAGAAGTAGAAGCCAGACATAGAGACTTCCTCTAACTAGTAAATGGCTCAGCAAGTAGAAGTAGAGCCAGACACAGAGACTTCCTCTAAACTAGTAAATGGCTCAGCAAGTAGAAGTAGAGCCACACACTGATTGAAACTAATACACAGAACCATGGGGAGTGAAACGTGGCGTGACAAATGTGACGGATCAATATTTGGACACACATTCATTTATTGAGAGAGAGAGAGAGAGTTATTTAGCCACAGAGCGTACAGGATAAATAATATGTCTGTATTAATCTAACTCAGAAAGGTGAGGGAGAATACAGATGAAATAACTCATATTGACGTGACAGTTAATTTCAGGGGGATGGAGTTAGCTAGCTCCTTCAATCCTCATCCCAACTCACCCTACCTACCTACCCCAGCCGGGCCCAGCCACCAGCCACCCACCTCACTGGCATGGAGAAGATTGCTTTCTGAACACAACATGTCACCCGTCAGCCCCACACTCCCTCCCTCTGTCCCTCCCTCCGTCCCTCAACTGAAAAGAAACAACAACAAGAAAGAAAATAAAAGAATCAAGATTAAAGTTCACTCTTTTTCCCCTCCTTGTGTATTGATCTCTCCATCCATCACACACATCCCTCCATCTTTCTGGGGTGTTGGGTATTGATTACTACTAATGTGTTGTGCCTGTCGGTCAGCCTACAGGGAGAGATGGAAGGCTATAGCTGGGCTTGGTAACAGTTCTTTACCATGGAAGGTTATATCTGGGCTTGGTAACAGTCTCAGACCAGTTCTTTACCATGGTAGGTTATATCTGGGCTTGGTAACAGTCTCAGACCAGTTCTTTACCATGGAAGGTTATATCTGGGCTTGGTAACAGTTTCAGACCAGTTCTTTACCATGGAAGGTTATATCTGGGCTTGGTAACAGTTTCAGAACAGTTCTTTACCATGGAAGGTTATATCTGGGCTTGGTAACAGTCTCAGACCAGTTCTTTACCATGTAAGGTTATATCTGGGCGGGGTGACAGTTTCAGAACAGTTCTTTACCATGGAAGGTTATATCTGGGCTGGGTGACAGTTTCAGAACAGTTCTTTACCATGGAAGGTTATATCTGGGCTTGGTGACAGTCTCAGACCAGTTCTTTACCATGGAAGGTTATATCTGGGCTTGGTGACAGTCTCAAACCAGTTCTTTACCATGGAAGGTTATATCTGGGCTTGGTGACAGTCTCAGACCAGTTCTTTACCATGGAAGGTTATATCTGGGATTGGTGACAGTCTCAGACCAGTTCTTTACCATGGAAGGTTATATCTGGGCTTGGTGACAGTCTCAGAACAGTTCTTTACCATGGAAGGTTATATCTGGGCTTGGTAACAGTCTCAGACCAGTTCTTTACCATGGAAGGTTATATCTGGGCTTGGTAACAGTCTCAGACCAGTTCTTTACCATGGAAGGTTATATCTGGGCTTGGTGACAGTCTCGGACCAGTTCTTTACCATGGAAGGTTATATCTGGGCTGGATGACAGTTTCAGAACAGTTATTTACCATGGAAGGTTATATCTGGGCTTGGTAACAGTCTCAGACCAGTTCTTTACCATGGAAGGCTATATCTGGGCTTGGTAAAAGTCTCAGACCAGTTCTTTACCATGGAAGGTTATATCTGGGCTGGATGACAGTTTCAGAACAGTTCTTTACCATGGAAGGTTATATCTGGGCTTGGTGACAGTTTCAGAACAGTTCGTTACCATGGAAGGTTATATCTGGGCTTGGTACAGTCTCAGACCAGTTCTTTACCATGGAAGGTTATATCTGGGCTTGGTAACAGTCTCAGACCAGTTCTTTACCATGGAAGGCTATATCTGGGCTTGGTAAAAGTCTCAGACCAGTTCTTTACCATGGAAGGTTATATCTGGGCTGGATGACAGTTTCAGAACAGTTCTTTACCATGGAAGGTTATATCTGGGCTTGGTGACAGTTTCAGAACAGTTCGTTACCATGGAAGGTTATATCTGGGCTTGGTGACCTTTTCAGACCTTTGTTTCACCAAAGACAGATTGGATGTAATTGTGGAAGTGTACTTTGCAGGATAATGTTGCGTTATCACGTTAATAACTCTCCCACTTTCACAGCATAGTGTTCCAGCTGACTTAACATCAGTCTATAGTTAGGAACATTACTATCAGGTTTCAGGTGAGACCCAGATGCAGACAACGACGGAGTAACAACAGTTTATTAATCCAACAGGGGCAAAAGACAGGTCAAGGGCAGGCAGGGGTCAGTAATCCAGATAGCTGGGGAAAATTGACAGGATGGCAGGCAGGCTCAGGGTAGGCAGAGGTCAGTAATCCAGATAGCCGGGGCAAAGGTACAGGACGGCAGGCAGACAGAGGTCAGTAATCCAGATAGCTGGGGCAAAGGTACAGGACGGCAGGCAGACAGAGGTCAGTAATCCAGATAGCTGGGGCAAAGGTACAGGACGGCAGGCAGGCTCAAGGCAGGCAGAGGTCAGTAATCCAGATAGCTGGGGCAAAGGTACAGGATGGTAGGCAGGCTCAGGGCAGGCAGAGGTCAGTTATCCAGACAGCTGGGGCAAAGGTACAGGACGGCAGGCAGACAGAGGTCAGTAATCCAGACAGCTGGGGCAAAGGTACAGGACGGCAGGCAGACAGAGGTCAGTAATCCAGACAGCTGGGGCAAAGGTACAGGACGACAGGCTGGCTCAGGGCAGGCAGAGGTCAGTAATCCAGATAGCTGGGGCAAAGGTACAGGACGACAGGCTGGCTCAGGGCAGGCAGAGGTCAGTAATCCAGACAGCTGGGGCAAAGGTACAGGACGACAGGCTGGCTCAGGGTAGGCAAAGGTCAGTAATCCAGACAGCTGGGGCAAAGGTACAGGACGGCAGGCAGACAGAGGTCAGTAATCCAGACAGCTGGGGCAAAGGTACAGGACGACAGGCTGGCTCAGGGTAGGCAGAATGGTCAACACCGGGAAACCAAGAACAATCGCTAGACAGGAGCAGAGGGAAAACCGCTGGTAGGCTTGACAAAACAAAAGGAACTGGCAACATACAGACAGAGAACACAGGTATAAATACACAGGGGATGATGGAGAAGATGGGCGACACCTGGAGGGGGGTTGGAGACAATCACAACGACAGGTGAAACAGATCAGGGTGTGACAATTACTGGTAATTCTGTCCCGCTAGCTGGACTTTTGTTTCACTGATAGAGCAGGTATCCGTCAAGAGCTGAACGCCTACGGCTGAGTCTCAGGACTGTAGATTGTAGTGCAGAGAAACATAGTATAGACCTGTTTTACTGTAGGGACTATTACCATAACAACTATTACCATGACAACTCATCAAAGTGGGTGCTAGGTTTCCTCACACATTGTCAGCTGAAGTCACACAGACCCTGAGGAGAGGTACAAGTCACATTAGGCTGGATTTACAGGGTGGTTTTTCTACGAGATGGCTGCCGTAGAAGTCCTAGTTAAATTCATTGGAGACATTCGATTTTGTGTCTTACTTTACCCCGTCTCAGATCTCAGATGTGTCGTCAGGCCTAACTAGACGTCATAATGGGAACGCCTGTGACACGTTTCAATTAAAAACAAATGAGTTATCGGAAGCTGACAGTCTGAGAGGAAACTCAAGTCACCATCTGGAGAGAAAGTGACAAAACAACAACACTGGTATGAAACGATTAAATATTAACGTTTTGGACGTCTCACTAAATCACATTTTAATTAGTCGCATACACCTGTTATTGTATTAAACTAGGCATGTCAGTTGAGAACAACATTCTTATTTAAAAGGATGGCCTAATCTTTCCTTCCCTATGGGACGCCCGATCACAGCCAGGTGTGATACAGCCCGGGATCGAACCAGGGTCGGCAGTGATGCCTCTAGCACTGAGATGCAGTGACTTAGACCGCTGCGCCACTCAGGAGCAGATGTTGTTGCAGGTGTAGCGAAACGCTTCGATCATACAACAACTATACTTCAATCATACAACAACTATACTTCAATCATACAACAACTATACTTCAATCATACAACAACTATACTTCAATCATACAACAACTATACTTCAATCAAACAACAACTATACTTCAATCATACAACAACTATACTTCAATCATACAACAACTATACTTCAATCATACAACAACTATACTTCAATCAAACAACAACTATACTTCAATCATACAACAACTATACTTCAATCATACAACAACTATACTTCAATCAAACAACAACTATACTTCAATCATACAACAACTATACTTCAATCATACAACAACTATACTTCAATCATACAACAACTATACTTCAATCATACAACAACTATACTTCAATCATACAACAACTATACTTCAATCAAACAACAACTATACTTCAATCATACAACAACTATACTTCAATCATACAACAACTATACTTCAATCATACAACAACTATACTTCAATCATACAACAACTATACTTCAATCATACAACAACTATACTTCAATCATACAACAACTATACTTCAATCATACAACAACTATACTTCAATCATACAACAACTATACTTCAATCATACAACAACTATACTTCAATCATACAACAACTATACTTCAATCATACAACAACTATACTTCAATCATACAACAACTATACTTCAATCATACAACAACTATAATTCAATCATACAACAACTATACTTCAATCATACAACAACTATACTTCGATCAAACAACAACTATACTTCAATCATACAACAACTATACTTCAATCATACAACAACTATACTTCGATCAAACAACAACTATACTTCAATCATACAACAACTATACTTCAATCGAACAACAACTATACTTCAATCATACAACAACTATACTTCAATCATACAACAACTATACTTCAATCATACAACAACTATACTTCAATCAAACAACAACTATACTTCAATCATACAACAACTATACTTCAATAATACAACAGCTATACTTCAATCATACAACAACTATACTTCAATCAAACAACAACTATACTTCAATCATACAACAACTATACTTCAATCAAACAACAACTATACTTCAATCCAAACAGGTCTCTAGCAGATGAGTAAGAATCGCTCATCCCATGTTTAATACACGAGAAAAGACAACAAATATTAGAACAAACATTATGGTTAAACTCAAATGTATAATTGGTATAATCTTTGTAAACTATATCATAAATAGGACTGGTGGAGTTATGTCAAATATACAGTTAACAGAAATATACGGAAATGTCCCAAATACCCAAAATTACAACAATCTGAACGCAGCATTACAGCAAAATGGAGGAGGCAAGTGGAAAGGGGAGAACGTAAGGAACTTGTCTGAAGGACACTGCATTAAAGACAAAAACAGGATAAAGAATCAATTAAAAACGTATACCAGTTTAACTTAAGGAACAAAAAATGGACAGCTGCACCATACAGGTTGGAAGGAGATTTTCAACATACGCAAAACGACGCCAGATCAAATCATAGAGTTTTAAAATTATTATACAAAATTCTTGCAACCAATAGAATGTTATATATATGGGGGAGACAACCTTCCCAGCTCTGCAGATTTGGCTGTCAAGAGACAGAATCATTAGATCACTTGTTTTGGTACTGCCCATTTGTAGCTTGTTTTTTGATTTCGAAGGTTCAGGAATGGCTGAAAAATTGCAAGTCTGCAAATAACAGCTAAGTCTGCAAATAACAGTACAGGCTGATGTTGAAAAGTCCTAGTCAATCGATCAATAATATAATAATACTCTTAGCGAAGGTGTTGAGATGTCGGACGAGCAGGTGTCCACATGTATTTACAAATATATATACAGTGGGGAGAACAAGTATTTGATACACTGCCGATTTTGCAGGTTTTCCTACTTACAAAGCATGTAGAGGTCTGTCATTTTTATCATAGGTACACTTCAACTGTGAGAGACGGAATCTAAAACAAAAGTCCAGAAAATCACATTGTATGATTTTTAAGTAATTAATTTGCATTTTATTGCATGACATAAGTATTTGATCACCTACCAACCAGTAAGAATTCCGGCTCTCACAGACCTGTTAGTTTTTCTTTAAGAAGCCCTCCTGTTCTCCACTCATTACCTGTATTAACTGCACCTGTTTGAACTCGTTACCTGTATAAAAGACACCTGTCCACACACTCAATCAAACAGACTCCAACCTCTCCACAATGGCCAAGACCAGAGAGCTGTGTAAGGACATCAGGGATAAATTGTAGACCTGTACAAGGCTGGGATGGGCTACAGGACAATAGGCAAGCAGCTTGATGAGAAGGCAACAACTGTTGGCACAATTATTAGAAAATGGAAGAAGTTCAAGATGACGGTCAATCACCCTCGGTCTGGGGCTCCATGCAAGATCTCACCTCGTGGGGCATCAATGATCATGAGGAATGTGAGGGATCAGCCCAGAACTACACGGTAGGACCTGGTCAATGACCTGAAGAGAGCTGGGACCACAGTCTCAAAGAAAACCATTAGTAACACACTACGCCGTCATGGATTAAAATCCTGCAGCGCACGCAAGGTCCCCCTGCTCAAGCCAGCGCATGTCCAGGCCCGTCTGAAGTTTGCCAATGACCATCTGGATGATCCAGAGGAGGAATGGGAGAAGGTCATGTGGTCTGATGAGACAAAAATAGAGCTTTTTGCTCTAAACTCCACTCGCCGTGTTTGGAGGAATAGAAGGATGAGTACAACCCCAAGAACACCATCCCAACCGTGAAGCATGGAGGTGGAAACATCATTCTTTGGGGATGCTTTTCTGCAAAGGGGACAGGACGACTGCACCGTATTGAGGGGAGGATGGATGGGGCCATGTATCGCGAGATCTACACCAACAACCTCCTTCCCTCAGTAAGAGCATTGAAGATGGGTCGTGGCTGGGTCTTCCAGCATGACAACGACCCGAAACACACAGCCAGGGCAACTAAGGAGTGGCTCCGTAAGAAGCATCTCAAGGTCCTGGAGTGGCCTAGCCAGTCTCCAGACCTGAACCCAATAGAAAATCTTTGGAGGGAGCCGAAAGTCCGTATTGCCCAGCGACAGCCCCGAAACCTGAAGGATCTGGAGAAGGTCTGTATGGAGGAGTGGGCCAAAATCCCTGCTGCAGTGTGTGCAAACCTGGTCAAGAACTACAGGAAACGTATGATCTCTGTAATTGCAAACTAAGGTTTCTGTACCAAATATTAAGTTCTGCTTTTCTGATGTATCAAATACTTATGTCATGCAATAAAATGCAAATTAATTACTTAAAAATCATACAATGTGATTTTCTGGATTTTTGTTTTAGATTCCGTCTCTCACAGTTGAAGTGTACCTATGATAAAGATGACAGACCTCTACATGACAGACCTCTACATGAACAAATACTTGTTCTCCCCACTGTATATATGGTGGACTGGAGATGATGCAGACAATTACATTGATAGAAGCCACAATCAGATCACAATCAGATCACAATCAGATCACAATCAGATCAAAATCAGATCACAATCAGATCACAATCTGATCACAGATCGGATCACAATCAGATCACAATCTATCTGCGATATTAAAGCTGATCTGTCCCATTAAAAAAACAAAACACAGGTGTGACGCTGGAGAAGAAATGCTGTATGTCGGCTTGGGGCCGTCATTTAGAGGAACCATTTCTTTCATTTCTTATCTAACCAGAGCTTGGGGGGGGGGCGTTTTCACTGACATAGAAAACAGAAGAAAACTACTCTGTTGTCAGGACACTTGCCTCTCAAATGAAAAGTTCAGTCCACAGCTGCTCAGTACCTCCTGAACCTAGAAGAAGAACAGAACGTCTCCACTGTGGAACAGATGGCTGCTAAGACGATGTGCTGAATACGTTAACAGCATGTGGGCGTTTTAAAGACAACCAGGAGAGGAGCGGATACATAAAATTGATTGGTTTCTATGTGGAGATGAAAGCAGTACGTCTGGTATATTTAACTCTATCTGCAAGGTTGCTCTGGCAGTACAGGTGTACAGTCTGTAACTCTCTAGCTTGAGTCATTAGTAATATTGATCTATTTCATAAACCGCTCCAGGCAGGAAAAGTTATATTATTTAACAAACTGGGACACTAAACATGCCTCCAGTCAGGAGACTTCATCTATTTAACACACTGGGACACTAAACCCACCTCCAGTCAGGAGACTTCATCTATTTAACACACTGGGCCACTAAACCCACCTCCAGTCAGGAGAATTCATCTTATTTAACACACTGGGCCACTAAACCCACCTCCAGTCAGGAGAATTCATCTTATTTAACACACTGGGCCACTAAACCCACCTCCAGTCAAGAGACTTCATCTCATTTAACACACTGGGACACTAAACCCACCTCCAGTCAGGAGAAGTCATCTCATTTAACAAACTGGGACACTAAACCCACCTCCAGTCAGGAGACTTCATCTATTTAACACACTGGGCCACTAAACCCACCTCCAGTCAAGAGACTTCATCTCATTTAACACACTGGGCCACTAAACCCACCTCCAGTCAGGAGAAGTCATCTCATTTAACACACTGGGACACTAAACCCACCTCCAGTCAGGAGACTTCATCTATTTAACACACTGGGCCACTAAACCAACCTCCAGTCAGGAGAATTCATCTTATTTAACACACTGGGACACTAAACCAACCTCCAGTCAAGAGACTTCATCTCATTTAACACACTGGGCCACTCGTAGCACTTTGATGAGAAGTAACTTGGTCAACATGAAAAGAGAACATTGAATTGAGCCAATAGAAATCCATTCATGCTGTGGAACTGTAAAACGAGGTGTGAAGACACAACTGAATAATAAGTATTTTTCAATTATTACCCGTTTCCTACTCAAACCGCAAGTCACTCACTTTCAAAATGTTTTTAGGCCCTTGACCTATAAGACCGGAGGATCACTCCAGATCAGGAATAACGAGTCTTTATATTATCAGTAGAGTAATGGAGGATCACTCCAGATCAGGAATAACGAGTCTTTATATTATCAGTAGAGTAATGGAGGATCACTCCAGATCAGGAATAATGAGTCTTTATTTTATCAGTAGAGTAATGGAGGATCACTCCAGATCAAGAATAATGAGTCTTTATATTATCAGTAGAGTAATGGAGGATCACTCCAGATCAGGAATAACAAGTCTTTATATTATCAGTAGAGTAATGGAGGATCACTCCAGATCAGGAATAACAAGTCTTTATATTATCAGTAGAGTAATAGAGGATCACACCAGATCATGAATAACGAGTCTTTATATTATCAGTAGAGTAATGGAGGATCACTCCAGATCAAGAATAATGAGTCTTTATATTATCAGTAGAGTAATGGAGGATCACTCCAGATCAGGAATAACGAGTCTTTATATTGTCAGTAGAGTAATGGAGGACCACTCCAGATCAGGAATAATAAGTCTTTATATTATCAGTAGAGTAATAGAGGATCACACCAGATCATGAATAACGAGTCTTTATATTATCAGTAGAGTAATGGAGGATCACTCCAGATCAGGAATAACGAGTCTTTATATTGTCAGTAGAGTAATGGAGGATCACTCCAGATCAGGAATAACGAGTCTTTATATTATCAGTAGAGTAATGGAGGATCACTCCAGATCAGGAATAACGAGTCTTTATATTATCTCAGTGGAGTGAACAATTATATTTTCGTTCAATTCAGACCGATATGATTAGTGAATTAAAATGTATTAAAGGAAACGGAACAGTCAGTTTCGCTAATGGCGTTGCTCGCCTGGTTTGACACTGTAGACGGCAAGTACAGAAAATGGTATATTCTCTATTGAGACTCACAGTTGGTGATGACTGAGAAAGAGCAGAGAATAAAGGGCATGAAAAGGGAAGTAGGAAGTAATTCCTCATGGTGAATATGAGACAGTTGTCATGGCCAGTAGAATGTGTCTGTCTTGGGGGGTCGGGTTGAAGTAGACATGGCACTGCTCTGTCCCACAGGAGATAATGTCTCCTCTCCTCTCCTCTCCTCTCCTCTCCTCTCCTCTCCTCTCCTCTCCTCCTCTCCTCTCCTCTCCTCTCCTCTCCTCTCCTCTCCTCTCCTCTCCTCTCCTCTCTTCTCTTCTCTTCTCTTCTCTTCTCTTCTCTTCTCTTCTCTTCTCTTCTCTTCTCTTCTCTTCTCTTCTCTTCTCTTCTCTTCTCTTCTCTTCTCTTCTCTTCTCTTCTCCTCTCCTCTCCTCTCCTCTCCTCTCCTCTCCTCTCCTCTCCTCTCCTCTCCTCTCCTCTCCTCTCTTCTCTTCTCTTCTCTTCTCTTCTCTTCTCTTCTCTTCTCTTCTCTTCTCCTCTCTTCTCCTCTCCTCTCCTCTCCTCTTCCTCCTTCTCCTACTCTCTTCCTCTTCCTTCTCTCCTCCTCTCCCCCTCCTCTCCCTCCCCCCCTCTCCTTCTCCTCCTCCTCTCCTCTCCCTCTCCTCTTCTCTCCTCTTCCTCCTCCTCCTCCTCTTCTCCACTCCTCGTGTCCCTCTCAATTCCTCCTCCTCCTCCTCTCCTCTTCTCCTCTCCTCTTCTCCCTCTCCTCTCCTCCTCCTACTAAGAGTCCATGTAGAGAACATTTGAAAGTGAGCGTTTAATTACTTTAGCAGAGATGTCGTCTAACAAACGTTCACGAGTGTTTTGTGTTGCCAGTGAGGACAGGAGACATGGAGCCAGTGAGGACAGGAGACATGGAGTGAAGGTGATATCTTTCTGACTGTGTTAAATAGTCACTTAGAATACCATGCCTCAGCCAAAACACACCCTGAACAGCAGATCCAAAACAAGTACCTCTCACATTATTTATATTTCACTGCAGAAAAAGACCAGGGCCAATAGGTTTCATTACTGTATTTCTAATGTCTAGCGGTGACAGAATTCGTCAGGATGTGTGTCCGATTATTGATCAAGTCAGTCTCATCCTCCTTTGTTATTGTCTCTGTAGAGGCTACTTTATCACCATTTCTCAGTTCACTTTTTTTCCCCCACATTGTTTGTTTGTTTGTTTAATTTATCACTAAACCAAACTAAAGGACATTTTATGAAGCGTAGCGGCAAGTCTATTGTTTTGTTTCTCCAGAATCCAGATCGACGACGCCCATTAAACAGTCATTAGTTATAAGAAAATAATATAAGACTCTTAGTGGATCCATAGAAAGGAGTTTAAACTGTGTTTCTGTGAACTTTTATCTGGTGGACTCCTACTACATCCATCTTAATCACTTTACTAATTAGCTTTTAATTGGAAGAGAAAGTCGAAGGCCTGCAGATCTGAGGAGTACAGATGGATGTCTCAGGAAACAAAAGGCCCAACTTCTCTGGTGCGCTAATGGTACTTTTCACACCAGTTCTGGAGTAGTGGAGATAATATGTACCATTTTGTCAGGATTTACTGCCACGTGACCAACAGCACGACCCACATCAGAAGTAGTAGCTTACAGAAGAGAGGTAGGAGAGAGGTAGAGGGATTCTAACTTGGCTAATTGGACAAATAAAAACAGACAACTTAAAATGGCCGTCAAACCGTTCATTTTTTTCTCTCCTTTTTAGAATCAGTGTTTGCTGTCAGCTAATATAGTATTTCCTTGGATTGAACACAGCCTTAATGAGAATCTGTGACCTTTACACTTCTCAACGGCTGCTCTTGTACACTCGCTGAGGAGGAGGAGGAGGTGGAGGAGGTGGAGGAGGGATTGAGGAGGAGGAGGATGGAGGGATGGAATGATGGAGGTAGAGGGATGGAGGTGGACGGATGGAGTCTTAGTCACATGCCTAAGAATCTGGGAGTCTCTGGAGGAATACATTAGGCTCTGAACCGACGTCTGAGAAGACTCTGCTTGGCTTCTCACAGGAGGACGGGAGGGAGGGAGGCGTAAACAGCTGAGGGCTGTAGATCGTAGGTGGCAGAGAGAGAGTTATGCACAATGGGAAATAGAAAACATGGCTGGTGGCTGAGCAGCAGAAAAAGGAGGCTAGGAGGCTGGGAAGCTAGGAGGCTAGGAGGCTGGGAGGCTGGGAAGCTAGGAGGCCGGGAAGCTAGGAGGCTAGGAGGCTAGGAGGCTGGGAGGCTGGGAAGCTAGGAGGCTGGGAAGCTAGGAGGCTGGGAAGCTAGGAGGCTGGGAAGCTAGGAGCCTAGGAGGCTAGTAGGCTGGCAGTCTGGGAAGCTAGGAGGCTGGGAAGCTAGGAGGCTAGGAGGCTAGTAGGCTGGCAGTCTGGGAAGCTAGGAGGCTGGGAAGCTAGGAGGCTAGGATTCTAGTAAGCTGGCAGTCTGGGAAGCTAGGAGGCTGGCAGTCTGGGAAGCTAGGAGGCTGGCAGTCTGGGAAGTTAGGAGGCTGGGAGACTGGGAAGCTGGCAGTCTGGGAAGCTAGGAAGCTAGGAGGCTGGGAGGCTGGCAGTCTGGGAAGCAAGAAGGCAAGGAGGCTCGGAGACAAGGAGGCTGGGAGACTAGGAGGCTGGGAGACAAGGAGGCTGGGAGACAAGGAAGCTGGGAGACAAGGAGGCTGGGAGACAAGGAGGCTGGGAGACAAGGAAGCTGGGAGACTAGGAAGCTGGGAGGCCAGGCTCCACATGGTCCACATGGCCTGAGGCTGGATGTGGAGGATGAGTGGAAAGAAGGGGGCGAGCCGGCAGGGTGAGACTTGAGTGACCTCTTACAGTCCGACACTTGGAGTTATGAAACGTACTGTCAGCATATGATGAATAAGGGCCTCAAAGTGGCTTTGTAATGAACAACAAAGGACAACAACATCAACAACATAACATAACAAGCAAACAAAAAAATATTTAAAAAATGTCTCAGACCAGCGAGACACAGCCAAAGGGTTCATCCCAAATGGCCCCCTATTCCCTACATAGTGCACTAGTTTTATCCAGAGCCCTATGAGGAATAGGTTGCTATTTGGGATGCCGACACAGTCATACTGTTAGAGAAAAGTGGCCACTAATGCAGAACAGAACCAAGCAGCCGTTTGACGGAACAACTGAAGGAATTCACGGACCTTTTTTGGTGGAGTAAAACCTCAAACAGAAATGGGATGTGTCCCAAATGGCACCCTATTCCCAATATAGAGCACTACCAGCCTGGTCAAATGTAGTGTCCTATAAAGCCATTTGGGACACAGATATGGAAATACGCTAACCCCCAGGTCACCTAGCTAGAGGGAGCCACCGGGCCCAGTCTGGACTCCCCGCTGGGCTACTTAGCGCCTGAATAAAAGACAGGCCGCCCTGCCTGATTGAACACATGGACACATAATGAAACAAGTTGTTAGAAGTGTAAATTAGTAGCACCCCGTTCTGGTCCTTCTATCAGAACACCGGAGGACACTACGTGAATGAGTTCTTCTGGGTAAAAGGCTGTTTGTGTTCATGTGGACACATCGTATCATTACAGGATGATACAGCGGATGGTTGTATCATTACAGGATGATACAGAGGATGGTTGTATCATTACAGGATGATACAGAGGATGGTTGTGTCATTACAGGATGATACAGAGGATGGTTGTATCATTACAGGATGATACAGAGGATGTTTTTTTCATTACAGGATGATACAAAGGATGGTTGTATCATTACAGGATGATACAGAGGATGGTTGTATCATTACAGGATGATACAGAGGATGGTTGTATCATTACAGGATGATACAGAGGATGGTTGTGTCATTACAGGATGATACAGAGGATGGTTGTATCATTACAGGATGATACAGAGGATGGTTGTATCATTACAGGATGATACAGAGGATGGTTGTATCATTACAGGATGATACAGAGGATGTTTTTTTCATTACAGGATGATACAAAGGATGGTTGTATCATTACAGGATGATACAGAGGATGGTTGTATCATTACAGGATGATACAGAGGATGGTTGTATCATTACAGAATGATACAGAGGATGGTTGTATCATTACAGGATGATACAGAGGCTGGTTGAGGAGTGTAAGCAATCTCTCAATGCTTACAGGTGTGTATGTCTGTGTGGATGGACTTTCTATATACGCAGATGGAGATCTGTGGAACTCAGCCTGATGTGTCCCCACTTGAGTTAGTTTTCCAGTGCAGCGGCTGGTAAGATGCATCGGGAGGGTGGTCGTGTGGGTTTTGAGGGGCAGAGGTCCTGGGTTCGAGTCAAGAGGAAGTGGTAGTTGCTAAGCAGGTAGCGTGACGTCCTTTACACACGTGCAGGTCAGTATTTGTGTCAACTTGGGGCATGGTAAGTGAGTGTTATGAACACATTCAGACAGTGTGCACCTCAACATATTCATATTTTGTTATTAAAACTTTATTTAACTAGGCAGGTCAGTAAAAAACTCATTCTTATTTACAATGACAGCCTAACCCCGGCGAAATCCTAACCCGGACAACGCTGGGGCAATTGCCCGCCACGCTATGGGAATCCCAATCACGGCTGGTTGTGATACAGTCTGGAATTGAACCAGGGTCTGTAGTGACACCACTAGCACTAAGATGCAGTGCCATGGACCGCTGCGCCACTCCGGGAACATTTACGCCGTAGTTAAAGGAATCAAACTGAATTGAATCAAGGTGAGTAAATCATTTAAAACAAGGGTTAAGATGCTCTCCGTTGATTTTCCATCGAAATTGCCTTTTTCAGAGCAAAAAAATACATAGTTCCATGTCACGTAAATAGCCAACGTAATAACAGGTCTCACACACACACAGAGGGAAAATGACATCGTAGTTTTGTTTCCATTTATTTGTCACTAGATAATGGCAGGAAATCAAACAGAGACATTTCCATATTCATCTCGTTCTATTTGCTGTTCTCCGATGCGTTTGTATCTCCGTGTCACTTCCTCTTTATGTTGTCCCCTGTACCCTTTGAAACAGGTTTTTGGGGGATGATTGCATCTTGTCAAGTTTTCTACTTGACAAATAACAAATGCTCTCATAGCTGGGATATCTTTTTGTCCCAAAATGAAAGACGTGTCACAGGATGTATGTGTCCCAGATGCCACCATATTCCCTATATAGTGCACTACTTTAGACCAGAGCCCTATTCCCTATATAGTGCACTACATTAGACCAGAGCCCTTTTCCCTATATATAGTGTATTACTTTAGACCAGAGCCCTATTCCCTATATAGTGCACTACTTTAGACCAGAGTCCTATTCCCTATGTAGTAGGGAATAGGACGCTTCCCATCCAACCTGACAAAGCTTGAGAGGATCTGCAGAGAAGAATGGGAGAAACTCCCAAAATACAGGTGAGCCAAGCTTGTGGCGTCATACCCAAGAAGACTCAAGGCTGTAATCACTGCCAAAGTTGTTTCAACAAAGTCCTGAGTAAAGGGTCTGAATACTTATGTAAATGTTATATTTCCTTAATGTATTTCTAATTAATTTTTGTTTTCTTCTAAAAACCAGTTTTTGCTTTGCCATTATGGGGTATTGTGATGTCATTATGGGGTATTGTGATGTCATTACGGGGTATTGTGTGTAGATTGATGAGGAAAAAAACGATTTCATCCATTTTAGAATAAGGCTGTAATGTAACAAAATGTGGAACAAGTCAAGGGGTCTGAATACTTTCTGAATGCACTGTATAGTGCACTCCTTTTTAATAGAGCCCTATGGGCCCTGGTCAAATGCAGTGCACTATATAGGGTGGCAGATAGCCTAGTGGTTAGAGTGTTGGGCCTGTAACCTAAAGGTTGCTAGATTGAATCCCCGAGCTGACAAGGAAAACATTTGTCGTTCTGCCCCTGAACAAGGCAGTTAACCCACTGTTCCTGGGCTAACATTGTAAATAAGAATTTGTTCTTAACTGACTTGCCTAGTTAAATAAAGGTTAATTAAAAAATATAAGACAGGTGTTGTTTGGGAATGCTGCCATCTATCCACGGTTTCTGGTTAGGGTAGGTTATAATAGTAACAGTGGGTACAACATCTCCTATACACTTCCTGATAAACTCAGTCACCGAATCAGTGTATTCGTCAATGTTATTCTCTGAAGCTTCCCGGAACATATCCCAGTCCGCGTGATCAAAACAATCTTGAAGCGTGGATTCCGATTGGTCAAACCAGTGTTGAATAGTCCTTGCACGGATACTTCCTGTTTGAGTTTCTGCCTACAGGAAGGGAGGAGCAAAATGGAGTCGTGATCAGATTTGCCGAAGGGAGGGCCTTGTAGGCATCCCGGTAGTTGGAGTAGCAGTGGTCGAGTGTTTTAGCAGCGCGAGTACTACAGTCAATGTGTTGCTAGAACTTCGGTAGCGTTTTCCTCACATTTGCTTTGTTAAAATCCTCAGCTACAATAAATGCAGCCTCAGGATATGTGAAGTTCTCTGAGGGCCATCGTGGTACCGGCATGAGGGGGAATATACACGGCTGTGACTTTAACTGAATTCTCTTGGGAGGTAATACGGCAGGCATTTGACTGTGAGGTCCTCTATCTCTGCTATGCAGACACATCTTTCATTCATTTGCATTTTATATCTTTTTTTTGTAATGAATACCGTCCATTTTAAATACCATGACTTCACGCATCCCATTGGAACGTCATAGTATCAGCGATTATCAGGCTGGATTAAATCCAACAATCAAAAAACAACACCAGAAGAAGACACAAAAGCTGGGCTGACACTTGGTTAATGTAGTGAGCACTGTCTTTTCCTACAGAACTTCTGAATGTGGGTCAATTCATTCCCTGTCTAATGTAGCGCGGCCGTGGACACATTACCACGTTAGCACACGGAGGCTAAACGGATCCCCTCTGTGGCTCATTAAGCCGGTTGGTGTGTGTCCACGGCCAGCGCTGGGCTCAAACCTTGCCCGCGACCCGCCCGCCCTATCATGGTCCTTTCACGGCCAAGCACCAGCAGGCGAGAGACGATCGCTAATTTTCCGCCTCACTACGTTGCGTTTAGCCCAAATCGAACTCTGACGGTCGGTCAGCGCTTTGCTGCACAGCGCTCGTTCACAAGTCCATTACCTCAGAAACGGAGGAATGTTTTAAAGGTGACACACTTGCGCGGGTTGGCAGAGAAAAACGCTTCATCATCAGGTGAATTAGCTGTCAGAAAAGCGGCCAGGCGTCCTATCTATCTCTTCTGTGTTTGAACGTATTGTAAGGCAAGACAAGGCGAGGCCCTTTTCTGTAGCATAATTTCAATTTGTTCCGGTACAAAGGTAATGACGCCTCGCTGAATTAAACGAACAATAATTATACCATCCATATCAGAGCAGCTAAGCTTTACCTCAGGGCCCTCAGTCTCCCCTCAGGAGGGTGTCGTAAGACTGCTGTCTCATCGGGTGCACTCCTACTATCCTACCAAATAGCACCCTGTTCCCTCTGTAGTGCACTGCTTTAGACCAGAGCCCACCCTGTTCCCTCTGTAGTGTACTGCTTTAGACCAGAGCCCACCCTGTTCCCTCTGTAGTGCACTGCTTTAGACCAGAGCCCACCCTGTTCCCTCTGTAGTGTACTGCTTTAGACCAGAGCCCACCCTGTTCCCTCTGTAGTGCACTGCTTTAGACCAGAGCCCACCCGGTTCCCTCTCTAGTGCACTGCTTTAGACCAGAGCCCACCCTGTTCCCTCTGTAGTGCACTGCTTTAGACCAGAGCCCACCCTGTACCCTCTGTAGTGCACTGCTTTAGACCAGAGCCCACCCTGTTCCCTCTCTAGTGCACTGCTTTAGACCAGAGCCCACCCTGTTCCCTCTGTAGTGCACTGCTTTAGACCAGAGCCCACCCTGTTCCCTCTGTAGTGCACTGCTTTAGACCAGAGCCCACCCTGTTCCCTCTGTAGTGCACTGCTTTAGACCAGAGCCCACCCTGTTCCCTCTGTAGTGCACTGCTTTAGACCAGAGCCCACCCTGTTCCCTCTGTAGTGCACTGCTTTAGACCAGAGCCCACCCTGTTCCCTCTGTAGGGCACTGCTTTAGACCAGAGCCCACCCTGTTCCCTCTGTAGGGCACTGCTTTAGACCAGAGCCCACCCTGTTCCCTCTGTAGTGCACTGCTTTAGACCAGAGCCCACCCTGTTCCCTCTGTAGTGCACTGCTTTAGACCAGAGCCCACCCTGTTCCCTCTGTAGTGCACTGCTTTAGACCAGAGCCCACCCTGTTCCCTCTGTAGGGCACTGCTTTAGACCAGAGCCCACCCTGTTCCCTCTGTAGTGCACTGCTTTAGACCAGAGCCCACCCTGTTCCCTCTATAGTGCACTGCTTTAGACCAGAGCCCACCCTGTTCCCTCTGTAGTGCACTGCTTTAGACCAGAGCCCACCCTGTTCCCTCTGTAGTGCACTGCTTTAGACCAGAGCCCACCCTGTTCCCTCTGTAGTGCACTGCTTTAGACCAGAGCCCACCCTGTTCCCTCTGTAGGGCACTGCTTTAGACCAGAGCCCACCCTGTTCCCTCTGTAGTGCACTGCTTTAGACCAGAGCCCACCCTGTTCCCTCTGTAGTGCACTGCTTTAGACCAGAGCCCACCCTGTTCCCTCTGTAGTGCACTGCTTTAGACCAGAGCCCACCCTGTTCCCTCTGTAGGGCACTGCTTTAGACCAGAGCCCACCCTGTTCCCTCTGTAGTGCACTGCTTTAGACCAGAGCCCACCCTGTTCCCTCTGTAGTGCACTGCTTTAGACCAGAGCCCACCCTGTTCCCTCTGTAGGGCACTGCTTTAGACCAGAGCCCACCCTGTTCCCTCTGTAGTGCACTGCTTTAGACCAGAGCCCACCCTGTTCCCTCTGTAGTGCACTGCTTTAGACCAGAGCCCACCCTGTTCCCTCTGTAGTGCACTGCTTTAGACCAGAGCCCACCCTGTTCCCTCTGTAGTGCACTGCTTTAGACCAGAGCCCACCTCGTTCCCTCTGTAGTGCACTGCTTTAGACCAGAGCCCACCCTGTTCCCTCTGTAGTGTACTGCTTTAGACCAGAGCCCACCCTGTTCCCTCTGTAGTGCACTGCTTTAGACCAGAGCCCACCCTGTTCCCTCTGTAGGGCACTGCTTTAGACCAGAGCCCACCCTGTTCCCTCTGTAGTGTACTGCTTTAGACCAGAGCCCACCCTGTTCCCTCTGTAGTGCACTGCTTTAGACCAGAGCCCACCCTGTTCCCTCTGTAGTGCACTGCTTTAGACCAGAGCCCACCCTGTTCCCTCTGTAGTGCACTGCTTTAGACCAGAGCCCACCCTGTTCCCTCTGTAGTCCACTGCTTTAGACCAGAGCCCACCCTGTTCCCTCTGTAGTCCACTGCTTTAGACCAGAGCCCACCCTGTTCCCTCTGTAGTGCACTGCTTTAGACCAGAGCCCACCCTGTTCCCTCTGTAGTGCACTGCTTTAGACCAGAGCCCACCCTGTTCCCTCTGTAGTCCACTGCTTTAGACCAGAGCCCACCCTGTTCCCTCTGTAGTGCACTGCTTTAGACCAGAGCCCACCCTGTTCCCTCTGTAGTGTACTGCTTTAGACCAGAACCCACCCTGTTCCCTCTGTAGTGCACTGCTTTAGACCAGAGCCCACCCTGTTCCCTCTGTAGTGTACTGCTTTAGACCAGAGCCCACCCTGTTCCCTCTGTAGGGCACTGCTTTAGACCAGAGCCCACCCTGTTCCCTCTGTAGTGCACTGCTTTAGACCAGAGCCCACCCTGTTCCCTCTGTAGTCCACTGCTTTAGACCAGAGCCCACCCTGTTCCCTCTGTAGTGCACTGCTTTAGACCAGAGCCCACCCTGTTCCCTCTGTAGTGCACTGCTTTAGACCAGAGCCCACCCTGTTCCCTCTGTAGTGCACTGCTTTAGACCAGAGCCCACCCTGTTCCCTCTGTAGTGCACTGCTTTAGACCAGAGCCCACCCTGTTCCCTCTGTAGTCCACTGCTTTAGACCAGAGCCCACCCTGTTCCCTCTGTAGTGCACTGCTTTAGACCAGAGCCCACCCTGTTCCCTCTGTAGTGCACTGCTTTAGACCAGAGCCCACCCTGTTCCCTCTGTAGTGCACTGCTTTAGACCAGAGCCCACCCTGTTCCCTCTGTAGTGCACTGCTTTAGACCAGAGCCCACCCTGTTCCCTCTGTAGTGCACTGCTTTAGACCAGAGCCCACCCTGTTCCCTCTGTAGTGCACTGCTTTAGACCAGAGCCCACCCTGTTCCCTCTGTAGTGCACTGCTTTAGACCAGAGCCCACCCTGTTCCCTCTGTAGTGCACTGCTTTAGACCAGAGCCCACCCTGTTCCCTCTGTAGTGTACTGCTTTAGACCAGAGCCCACCCTGTTCCCTCTGTAGTGTACTGCTTTAGACCAGAGCCCACCCTGTTCCCTCTGTAGTGCACTGCTTTAGACCAGAGCCCACCCTGTTCCCTCTGTAGTGCACTGCTTTAGACCAGAGCCCACCCTGTTCCCTCTGTAGTGCACTGCTTTAGACCAGAGCCCACCCTGTTCCCTCTGTAGTGCACTGCTTTAGACCAGAGCCCACCCTGTTCCCTCTGTAGTGCACTGCTTTAGACCAGAGCCCACCCTGTTCCCTCTGTAGTGCACTGCTTTAGACCAGAGCCCACCCTGTTCCCTCTGTAGTGCACTGCTTTAGACCAGAGCCCACCCTGTTCCCTCTGTAGTGCACTGCTTTAGACCAGAGCCCACCCTGTTCCCTCTGTAGTGCACTGCTTTAGACCAGAGCCCACCCTGTTCCCTCTGTAGTGCACTGCTTTAGACCAGAGCCCACCCAGTTCCCTCTGTAGTGCACTGCTTTAGACCAGAGCCCACCCTGTTCCCTCTGTAGTGCACTGCTTTAGACCAGAGCCCACCCTGTTCCCTCTGTAGTCCACTGCTTTAGACCAGAGCCCACCCTGTTCCCTCTGTAGTGCACTGCTTTAGACCAGAGCCCACCCTGTTCCCTCTGTAGTGCACTGCTTTAGACCAGAGCCCACCCTGTTCCCTCTGTAGTGCACTGCTTTAGACCAGAGCCCACCCTGTTCCCTCTGTAGTGCACTGCTTTAGACCAGAGCCCACCCTGTTCCCTCTGTAGTGCACTGCTTTAGACCAGAACCCACCCTGTTCCCTCTGTAGTGCACTGCTTTAGACCAGAGCCCACCCTGTTCCCTCTGTAGTGTACTGCTTTAGACCAGAGCCCACCCTGTTCCCTCTGTAGTGTACTGCTTTAGACCAGAGCCCACCCTGTTCCCTCTGTAGTGCACTGCTTTAGACCAGAGCCCACCCTGTTCCCTCTGTAGTGCACTGCTTTAGACCAGAGCCCACCCTGTTCCCTCTGTAGTCCACTGCTTTAGACCAGAGCCCACCCTGTTCCCTCTGTAGTGCACTGCTTTAGACCAGAGCCCACCCTGTTCCCTCTGTAGGGCACTGCTTTAGACCAGAGCCCACCCTGTTCCCTCTGTAGGGCACTGCTTTAGACCAGAGCCCACCCTGTTCCCTCTATAGTGCACTGCTTTAGACCAGAGCCCACCCTGTTCCCTCTGTAGTGCACTGCTTTAGACCAGAGCCCACCCTGTTCCCTCTGTAGTGCACTGCTTTAGACCAGAGCCCACCCTGTTCCCTCTGTAGTGCACTGCTTTAGACCAGAGCCCACCCTGTTCCCTCTGTAGTGCACTGCTTTAGACCAGAGCCCACCCTGTTCCCTCTGTAGTGCACTGCTTTAGACCAGAGCCCACCCTGTTCCCTCTGTAGGGCACTGCTTTAGACCAGAGCCCACCCTGTTCCCTCTGTAGTGCACTGCTTTAGACCAGAGCCCACCCTGTTCCCTCTGTAGTGCACTGCTTTAGACCAGAGCCCACCCTGTTCCCTCTGTAGTGCACTGCTTTAGACCAGAGCCCACCTCGTTCCCTCTGTAGTGCACTGCTTTAGACCAGAGCCCACCCTGTTCCCTCTGTAGTCCACTGCTTTAGACCAGAGCCCACCCTGTTCCCTCTGTAGTGCACTGCTTTAGACCAGAGCCCACCCTGTTCCCTCTGTAGTGCACTGCTTTAGACCAGAGCCCACCCTGTTCCCTCTGTAGTGCACTGCTTTAGACCAGAGCCCACCCTGTTCCCTCTGTAGTGCACTGCTTTAGACCAGAGCCCACCCTGTTCCCTCTGTAGTGCACTGCTTTAGACCAGAGCCCACCCTGTTCCCTCTGTAGTGCACTGCTTTAGACCAGAGCCCACCCTGTTCCCTCTGTAGTGCACTGCTTTAGACCAGAGCCCACCCTGTTCCCTCTGTAGTGCACTGCTTTAGACCAGAGCCCACCCTGTTCCCTCTGTAGGGCACTGCTTTAGACCAGAGCCCACCCTGTTCCCTCTGTAGTGTACTGCTTTAGACCAGAGCCCACCCTGTTCCCTCTGTAGTGCACTGCTTTAGACCAGAGCCCACCCTGTTCCCTCTGTAGTGCACTGCTTTAGACCAGAGCCCACCCTGTTCCCTCTGTAGGGCACTGCTTTAGACCAGAGCCCACCCTGTTCCCTCTGTAGTGCACTGCTTTAGACCAGAGCCCACCCTGTTCCCTCTGTAGTGCACTGCTTTAGACCAGAGCCCACCCTGTTCCCTCTGTAGTGCACTGCTTTAGACCAGAGCCCACCTCGTTCCCTCTGTAGTGCACTGCTTTAGACCAGAGCCCACCCTGTTCCCTCTGTAGTCCACTGCTTTAGACCAGAGCCCACCCTGTTCCCTCTGTAGTGCACTGCTTTAGACCAGAGCCCACCCTGTTCCCTCTGTAGTGCACTGCTTTAGACCAGAGCCCACCCTGTTCCCTCTGTAGTGCACTGCTTTAGACCAGAGCCCACCCTGTTCCCTCTGTAGTGCACTGCTTTAGACCAGAGCCCACCCTGTTCCCTCTGTAGTGCACTGCTTTAGACCAGAGCCCACCCTGTTCCCTCTGTAGTGCACTGCTTTAGACCAGAGCCCACCCTGTTCCCTCTGTAGTGCACTGCTTTAGACCAGAGCCCACCCTGTTCCCTCTGTAGTGCACTGCTTTAGACCAGAGCCCACCCTGTTCCCTCTGTAGGGCACTGCTTTAGACCAGAGCCCACCCTGTTCCCTCTGTAGTGTACTGCTTTAGACCAGAGCCCACCCTGTTCCCTCTGTAGTGCACTGCTTTAGACCAGAGCCCACCCTGTTCCCTCTGTAGTGCACTGCTTTAGACCAGAGCCCACCCTGTTCCCTCTGTAGTCCACTGCTTTAGACCAGAGCCCACCCTGTTCCCTCTGTAGTGCACTGCTTTAGACCAGAGCCCACCCTGTTCCCTCTGTAGGGCACTGCTTTAGACCAGAGCCCACCCTGTTCCCTCTGTAGGGCACTGCTTTAGACCAGAGCCCACCCTGTTCCCTCTATAGTGCACTGCTTTAGACCAGAGCCCACCCTGTTCCCTCTGTAGTGCACTGCTTTAGACCAGAGCCCACCCTGTTCCCTCTGTAGTGCACTGCTTTAGACCAGAGCCCACCCTGTTCCCTCTGTAGTGCACTGCTTTAGACCAGAGCCCACCCTGTTCCCTCTGTAGGGCACTGCTTTAGACCAGAGCCCACCCTGTTCCCTCTGTAGGGCACTGCTTTAGACCAGAGCCCACCCTGTTCCCTCTATAGTGCACTGCTTTAGACCAGAGCCCACCCTGTTCCCTCTGTAGTGCACTGCTTTAGACCAGAGCCCACCCTGTTCCCTCTGTAGTGCACTGCTTTAGACCAGAGCCCACCCTGTTCCCTCTGTAGTGCACTGCTTTAGACCAGAGCCCACCCTGTTCCCTCTGTAGGGCACTGCTTTAGACCAGAGCCCACCCTGTTCCCTCTGTAGTGCACTGCTTTAGACCAGAGCCCACCCTGTTCCCTCTGTAGTGCACTGCTTTAGACCAGAGCCCACCCTGTTCCCTCTGTAGTGCACTGCTTTAGACCAGAGCCCACCTCGTTCCCTCTGTAGTGCACTGCTTTAGACCAGAGCCCACCCTGTTCCCTCTGTAGTCCACTGCTTTAGACCAGAGCCCACCCTGTTCCCTCTGTAGTGCACTGCTTTAGACCAGAGCCCACCCTGTTCCCTCTGTAGTGCACTGCTTTAGACCAGAGCCCACCCTGTTCCCTCTGTAGTGCACTGCTTTAGACCAGAGCCCACCCTGTTCCCTCTGTAGTGCACTGCTTTAGACCAGAGCCCACCCTGTTCCCTCTGTAGTGCACTGCTTTAGACCAGAGCCCACCCTGTTCCCTCTGTAGTGCACTGCTTTAGACCAGAGCCCACCCTGTTCCCTCTGTAGTGCACTGCTTTAGACCAGAGCCCACCCTGTTCCCTCTGTAGTGCACTGCTTTAGACCAGAGCCCACCCTGTTCCCTCTGTAGGGCACTGCTTTAGACCAGAGCCCACCCTGTTCCCTCTGTAGTGTACTGCTTTAGACCAGAGCCCACCCTGTTCCCTCTGTAGTGCACTGCTTTAGACCAGAGCCCACCCTGTTCCCTCTGTAGTGCACTGCTTTAGACCAGAGCCCACCCTGTTCCCTCTGTAGTGCACTGCTTTAGACCAGAGCCCACCCTGTTCCCTCTGTAGTGCACTGCTTTAGACCAGAGCCCACCCTGTTCCCTCTGTAGGGCACTGCTTTAGACCAGAGCCCACCCTGTTCCCTCTGTAGTGCACTGCTTTAGACCAGAGCCCACCCTGTTCCCTCTGTAGTGCACTGCTTTAGACCAGAGCCCACCCTGTTCCCTCTGTAGTGCACTGCTTTAGACCAGAGCCCACCTCGTTCCCTCTGTAGTGCACTGCTTTAGACCAGAGCCCACCCTGTTCCCTCTGTAGTCCACTGCTTTAGACCAGAGCCCACCCTGTTCCCTCTGTAGTGCACTGCTTTAGACCAGAGCCCACCCTGTTCCCTCTGTAGTGCACTGCTTTAGACCAGAGCCCACCCTGTTCCCTCTGTAGTGCACTGCTTTAGACCAGAGCCCACCCTGTTCCCTCTGTAGTGCACTGCTTTAGACCAGAGCCCACCCTGTTCCCTCTGTAGTGCACTGCTTTAGACCAGAGCCCACCCTGTTCCCTCTGTAGTGCACTGCTTTAGACCAGAGCCCACCCTGTTCCCTCTGTAGTGCACTGCTTTAGACCAGAGCCCACCCTGTTCCCTCTGTAGTGCACTGCTTTAGACCAGAGCCCACCCTGTTCCCTCTGTAGGGCACTGCTTTAGACCAGAGCCCACCCTGTTCCCTCTGTAGTGTACTGCTTTAGACCAGAGCCCACCCTGTTCCCTCTGTAGTGCACTGCTTTAGACCAGAGCCCACCCTGTTCCCTCTGTAGTGCACTGCTTTAGACCAGAGCCCACCCTGTTCCCTCTATGAAGGGAACAAATTCAATTAGATATTTCTTCATTGTCTTTTTTTCACAGATTTTTGTTGTTGTTGTTTTACCTCCGATAGGAAAAGATTCATGAGAAGAAGAAGAGAGACGTGGCATAAGGCCAGACATAACGTGAAACACACACTGTCATGAGGGGAGAAAACTATCACAGCCAAGGTGCCATTTTTGGGGACACATCCCTATCCTCCATGGTTCATCCCAAACACAGAGAGTGTATAGTTAGTGGATTGGATAGTGTTATTGTTAAATGGATGAAAGAGAATCACGAATTGTTAGTTTGCCCCTGGATCAAAGGTTCCCTGCTATAGAGTTGATCTGGTGTCAACTATAACCCTGTAGTCAAGCTTGATCAAACACACATGCTTTAGTGGGGTGCAGGGCCAGGAACAAGTCCCTATGAAATAAATAACAAACAAACAACATTTCCATCCTGCAGGTCAAATGCCCAGATGGAAATGGTCACCTAAAGTTGTGTCCTGGTCTCATGGCGATTTTGTGTAATTCCTGGTGTGTCCTGGGGATGTCCCCGAGGACATTTTTAGGATGTTGTTTTATGGAGGTTTTGTGTAGTTCCTGGTTTGTCCTGGGGATGTCTCCGAGGACATTTTTAGGATGTTGTTTTATGGTCTCCCCGAGGATTTGTGTAGTTCCTGGTTTGTCCTGGGGATGTCTCCGAGGACATTTTTAGGATGTTGTTTTATGGTCTCCCCGAGGATTTGTGTAGTTCCTGGTTTGTCCTGGGGATGTCTCCGAGGACATTCTTCGGATGTTGTCTCATGGACCCCTGGAGATTTTTGTCTAGTTCCCGGTTTGTCCCGATGGACGTCACCTGATGGCCTTAAATAAACATGAAGAAAAAAAACATTCTACCTAGGTCACCTGGACCCTATTTTCATTACCCATCACCCCTTGTTAATGTTACCAGGCCCATCAAGACTCTGATTGGTGAACCACTCACAGCTGTTTGTCTTTTGGCAAACAGTGAATTTCAACTTAGATATTTGACATACAGTAATTATTACTTAACATGTCCTCACCTGAGATTTGAACTCACAACCTCTTGGTTCACGGCAATCTTGCTGCTATTTGCACATCAAAGTAAATCTCAGCTCTGTTAAAAAAAAATGTACTCAAGAAAAACGATTATATTTATCATAGAATTATCTGCCTCGCCAACATTAGACAACTATTCTAAAAAATCATAGATAGATTAACTGATGACTAAAATAGCAGTGCGGATGGCACTCTTTTGTTAAGTGCAGAGGTGCATTATTGGTAAATTAATGTGTAGAGGACTTCTGAAACTCTACAGACTTTGTGGTACAGCTCACAGCATACTTCAAATCCAGAGGTTGTGAGTTCAAATACCAGGTGGGATCATATTGAAAAGTCAGTACTGAGTAATCATGTCAAATGTAATCACATTGTCATTGATTAAAGATGTTAACTCTACATTAGCCGAACAGCGTACTACTTACCTTAAAACCCACAAACCATTTCAAGACTTATAAGATTATAACTTATAATCAGGGAAGCTTCAGGGGATCATGCCACAACGTCCAAAAACATACTCAGGGACATCCACGAGACAAATCAGGAACTATACAAAACCTCCAGGGGACCATGACACAACGTCCTAAGAACGTCCTAAAAACGTCCTCAGGAACATCCCAGAGACAAACCGGGAACTAGACAATACCTCCAGGGGACCATGACACAACATCCCAAGAACATCCTAAAAACGTCTTGCAGGATGTCCCCAGGTCAAACCGGGAGCTAGATAAAGCTCCCCCCCAGAAAACGTTCCGTTGAGACCCAAAGTCCTAAGGCATAGTAAAATGAACGTTCTAAATAGGTCCTGACATGGTCCTCAGTGAGGTCCTGGGAACTTACAGGGAACTAGACAAAGGTTCCCCCTAAAGAACATTCCCTTGGGACCATCATGCATCAGAACGTTCCCAGAACGTCAGAGGGATAATGTCCTGAGGACATCTCTGTTGTCTGGGAATAACCTCGTGTTATAATATCAGCATTGTTGTCAGCTTTACTCCAGAAGTCCAAGGTGTCGTTGTTACAGGGGTTTAACTGCTGTTTGCTAATTATTTTCATTCGTTTGTTTGTTTTGTCTTTCATTATAATCTCTTTGTCAGAAGTTTTTCTAGTTTGACAAGAATATGAACGGAAAATGAGCTTTCGACATTGTTTAGTGACTGTTTTGGACTATTTTTTCTCTAACCCATATAAAAACATATTGCACTAGCAAGGCCCTGGACCTAATCACCACCCAAGACAATTCACTGCATTTCTCAAAATAAACCGTTCCTGCAACCATACATCCCTCCCATCTGACCTCCCAAATTCCCCCAGGACCTCGTCGTTAGGGAGGGTAAAAGCAGACTGATGAGGGTTTCAGGTATCAAGGGAGATCAAGGCATCCTTGATGTGAGAAATGTGAACCAGTTTTTCCCCCACCCAAAATTCCAAGGTTGTGTCCCAATAATCTCACCTTCCTCCTGAAGTATGCGCTTGTTCCCCACAAGCGTTCCCACTAGGCAAAAACTGGTTGAATCAATGTTGTTTTCATGTTATTTCATACCCCAAAAAATTCTGTGTGATGACATTGAATGAACGTAGAAGACTGATTTGGATTTGAAAAAAAGTCATCAACGTAAGGGAATTTCATATTTGTTTTTACGCAACTTTTAACCTAATTCCAATGACGGGTTAACATTTTGGGTTGATTTCACATTGAATTCACGTTAGTTGACAACTAAAACCAAATGTAAAAATCAAACTAGACGTTGAACTGACGTCTGTGCCCAGTGGTTTGGGGTGGTGTCGGCATGGGGCTAGAGAGAGTGTCTACATACCAGTCATTTACTTTTAAATCAGTGAAGGGAAGTGAACAAGTGCACACTTCAGGAGAAAGGAGAGATTATTGTGACCGACCCCAGCTCTGCCAGATATTTGGTGTTCCAGTCACACACAGGTGGAGTGGCTCCCTGTTTGCAGATGAATACATTCATGTGACATTAGGACCTTGTTAAGGCCTGTGAGTAAACACAGCCTCATTATTCAGGGCAGGAAGTTGCATCGTCAGCCCTAAACAAGGCAGGAAGTAATTAATACCTGTTTTCAGAGAGAGAGAGAGAAAGAGGTAGCAAATGTCACTCTGACCTTTTATGTCATGGATATCTCTCCCTCTGTCTCTCTCTCTCTCTCTCCCTCTCTCTCTCCCTCTCTCTCTCCCTCTCTCCCCGTCCGTCCGTCCGTCCCCCTCTCTCTCTCTTTCACTCTCTCTCTCTCTCTTTCTTTTTCTCTCTCTCTCTCTTTCTTTTTCTCTCTATCTCTCTCTCTCTCTCTCTCTCTCTCTCTCTCTCTCTCTCTCGCTTGCACTATTTTTCGAGGCCATTAAATTGAATCAGAAAATATGCTTTTGTTTAACCTTACCCTTAAAGTAATTTTCTGTGCAGATGAGAGAACATTATTACATTTTATAAGAGAATCCTTTAATATTACAATTCTCTGTAAAATTGAAAACCGTTTCTCTGGCCTTCGGGTGAAAGTATCTGCATTATCAGGTGTGATATATTCCACATAGTTTTCAGTACGGCTGTTTTTCCCAACGGAAGAGACACACAATTCAAAACATGATTTTGTTTTCTGAAACAAACATTCATCCACAGCCGTCCCCTTAAGAGAAGGTCCGTCTCTACTCTTCGCGTCTTTCACTCGATGTCCAAGATGTCCTTCTTACTGTCTAACTAGGTATGAAGACTGGAAAGCCTTGAGAGCATTATGAATATTGAGCCTTATGTGATTATGAATGACTCTCATAACAGCGATGGCAGTCATATTGATGGGCCCGGCCTAGATTGTGTCCGGGCACAGCGATGACAGTCATATTGATGGGCCCGGCCTAGATTGTGTCCGGGCACAGTGATGACAGTCATATTGATGGGCCCGGCCTAGATTGTGTCCGGACACAGCGATGCGTGCCCAGACACATCTGATTAGAAACAATACCAATACCAGCCAAGTCAGCAGCTAGGAGATAAATGCAGTGATTTCACTTAATTGTTGGGAGTTCATCATGACTAATGGATCAGCCTACATTCAGGCCCTCTATCTGCACAACCAAAAAAACGAATCACAATCTGTAATGATCTGGCTCTAACTCCTCCCCTTCTCAACTCATCACAATCTGTAGAGATCTAGCACTAACTCCTCCCCTTCTCAACTCATCACAGTCTGTAATGATCTGGCTCTAACTCCTCCCCTTCTCAACTCCTCACAGTCTGTAATGATCTGCCTCTAACTCCTCCCCTTCTCAACTCATTACAGTCTGTAATGATCTGGATCTAACTCCTCCCCTTCTCAACTCATCACAGTCTGTAATGATCTGGCTCTAACTCCTCCCCTTCTCAACTCCTCACAGTCTGTAATGATCTGGCTCTAACTCCTCCCCTTCTCAACTCATCACAGTCTGTAATGATCTGGCTCTAACTCCTCCCCTTCTCAACTCCTCACAGTCTGTAATAATCTGGCTCTAACTCCTCCCCTTCTCAACTCCTCACAGTCTGTAATAATCTGGCTCTAACTCCTCCCCTTCTCAACTCATCACAGTCTGTAATGATCTGGCACTAACTCCTCCCCTTCTCAACTCATCACAGTCTGTAATAATCTGGCTCTAACTCCTCCCCTTCTCAACTCATCACAGTCTGTAATGATCTGGCACTAACTCCTCCCCTTCTCAACTCATCACAGTCTGTAATAATCTGGCTCTAACTCCTCCCCTTCTCAACTCATCACAGTCTGTAATGATCTGGCACTAACTCCTCCCCTTCTCAACTCATCACAGTCTGTAATGATCTGGCACTAACTCCTCCCCTTCTCAACTCATCACAGTCTGTAATGATCTGGCTCTAACTCCTCTCCTTCTCAACCCCCTGTACGGTTCCCTCTCCTTGAATTGAGTGATTGTAGGGGTCCTGATTAAGGAAGGGGACTGCCTGAGTGACTGTAGGGGTGTTGATAAAGGAAGGGGACTGCCTGAGTGACTATAGGGGTGTTGATAAAGGAAGGGGACTGCCTGAGTGACTATAGGGGTGTTGATAAAGGAAGGGGACTGCCTGAGTGACTGTAGGGGTGTTGATATAGGAAGGGGTACTGACTGAGTGACTGTAGGGGTGTTGATAGAGGAAGGGGACTGACTGAGTGACTGTAGGGGTGTTGACAGAGGAAGGGGACTGACTGAGTGACTGTAGGGGTGTTGACAGAGGAAGGGGACTGACTGAGTGACTGTAGGGGTGTTGACAGAGGAAGGGGGACTGACTGAGTGACTGTAGGGGTGTTGATATAGGAAGGGGACTGCCTGAGTGACTGTAGGGGTGTTGATATAGGAAGGGGTATTGACTGAGTGACTGTAGGGGTGTTGATAGAGGAAGGGGACTGACTGAGTGACAGTAAGTGTGTTGACAGAGGAAGGGGACTGACTGAGTGACTGTAGGGGTGTTGACAGAGGAAGGGGGACTGACTGAGTGACAGTAAGTGTGTTGACAGAGGAAGGGGACTGACTGAGTGACTGTAGGGGTGTTGATAGAGGAAGGGGACTGACTGAGTGACTGTAGGGGTGTTGACAGAGGAAGGGGACTGACTGAGTGACTGTAGGGGTGTTGACAGAGGAAGGGGACTGACTGAGTGACTGTAGGGGTGTTGATAGAGGAAGAGTGACTGACAGAGGACTGTAGGGGTGTTGACAGAGGAAGGGGACTGCCTGAGTGACTGTAGGGGTGTTTGATATAGGAAGGGGTACTGACTGAGTGACGGTAGGGGTGTTGACAGAGGAAGAGTGACTGACAGAGGACTGTAGGGGTGTTGATAGAGAAAGAGTGACTGACAGAGTGACTGTAGGGGTGTTGACAGAGGAAGGGAAACTGCCTGAGTGACTGTAGGGGTGTTGACAGAGAAAGAGTGACTGACTGAGTGACTGTAGGGGTGTTGATAGAGAAAGAGTGACTGACTGAGTGACTGTAGGGGTGTTGATAGAGGAAGGGGGACTGCCTGAGTGACTGTAGGGGTGTTGACAGAGAAAGAGGGACTGACTTGTAGGGGTGTTGACTGAGGAGGAGGGACTGACTGAGTGACTGTAGGGGTGTTGACAGAGAAAGAGTGACTGACTGAGTGACTGTAGGGGTGTTGATAGAGAAAGAGTGACTGACAGAGTGACTGTAGGGGTGTTGATAGAGGAAGGGGGACTGCCTGAGTGACTGTAGGGGTGTTGACAGAGAAAGAGTGACTGACAGAGTGACTGTAGGGGTGTTGATAGAGGAAGGGGGACTGACTGAGTGACTGTAGGGGTGTTGACAGAGGAAGGGGACTGACTGAGTGACTGTAGGGGTGTTGATAGAGGAAGAGTGACTGACTGAGTGACTGTAGGGGTGTTGATAGAGGAAGGGGGACTGCCTGAGTGACTGTAGGGGTGTTGACAGAGAAAGAGGGACTGACTTATAGGGGTGTTGATAGAGGAAGGGGGACTGCCTGAGTGACTGTAGGGGTGTTGACAGAGAAAGAGGGACTGACTTGTAGGGATGTTGATAGCCTCACAGGAGAAACTCCAGCTACAGAAACAATAACTTTCAGTCTTACACCTCTCAAAGCCTCGTATTGAATGAATCCTAACGACAACATGACAGGTCTCTATTTGTCTGAAGCTCCTCTGAAGAAGTTTCATTACAAAACACAGTGTTGACCTTTTTTAATGACTCTCATAGCCTCTAACTCACCTTTTGAATGCAGGACTTTTCTCCTCAACGTTCATTATACTAATGCTTGATAAGGTCAGATATGGAATCCCAAGACATCTCCAATGCTAGTTTGCAAAACATACAGTACGGTACCAATTCATATTGACACTCTGCTTCATCGGTTATAACTGATGAGAGACATGACCAGTACCTCACCTTTTATATAAATGGTTTTTCTTATCAACATTCATTAAACCATTCCTTTCTAAGGTGAGGGATTGCCATTCCCCAAGTACTATCTATCTACCGGAAAAACACGTCAACTTAATCAAGCAAAGCTCTCGTATCATTCAGAGCAAGCTTCAGAGTTATTAGATACAGGTTGTTATTAACAACACTGTCTCCATGGATACAGACGGAGAAGACATACAGTAATTCAACAACACTGTCTCCGTGGATACAGACGGAGGAGACACAGTAATTCAACAACACTGTCTCCGTGGATACAGACGGAGGAGACACAGTAATTCATCAACACTGTCTCCGTGGATACAGACGGAGGAGACACAGTAATTCATCAACACTGTCTCCGTGGATACAGACGGAGGAGACACAGTAATTCATCAACACTGTCTCCGTGGATACAGAAGGAGACATACAGTAATTCAACAACACTGTCTCCGTGGATACAGAAGGAGACATACAGTAATTCAACAACACTGTCTCTGTGGATACAGAGGAGAAGACATACAGTAATTCATCAACACTGTCTCCGTGGATACAGACGGAGGAGACATACAGTAATTCAACAACACTGTCTCCGTGGATACAGAGGAGAAGACATACAGTAATTCATCAACACTGTCTCCATGGATACAGAAGGAGAAGACATACAGTAATTCATCAACACTGTCTCCATGGATACAGAAGGAGAAGACATACAGTAATTCATCAACACTGTCTCCATGGATACAGAAGGAGAAGACATACAGTAATTCAACAACACTGTCTCCATGGATACAGAGGAGAAGACATACAGTAATTCATCAACACTGTCTCCATGGATACAGAAGGAGAAGACATACAGTAATTCATCAACACTGTCTCCATGGATACAGAAGGAGAAGACATACAGTAATTCATCAACACTGTCTCCATGGATACAGAAGGAGAAGACATACAGTAATTCAACAACACTGTCTCCATGGATACAGAAGGAGAAGACGTACAGTAATTCAACAACACTGTCTCCGTGGATACAGAAGGAGAAGACATACAGTAATTCATCAACACTGTCTCCATGGATACAGATGGAGACATACAGTAATTCATCAACACTGTCTCCATGGATACAGATGGAGAAGACATACAGTAATTCATCAACACTGTCTCCATGGACACAGATGGAGAAGACATACAGTAATTCATCAACACTGTCTCCGGGAATACAGAAGGAGGAGACGTACAGTAATTCAACAACACTGTCTCCACGGATACCGATGGAGACATACAGTAATTCAACAACACTTTCTCCGTGGATACAGAAGGAGAAGACATACAGTAATTCAACAACACTGTCTCCGTGGATACAGAAGGAGAAGACACAGTAATTCAACAACACTGTCTCCGTGGATACATAAGGAGAAGACATACAGTAATTCAACAACACTGTCTCCGTGGATACAGAGGAGAAGACATACAGTAATTAAACAACACTGTCTCCATGGATACAGAGGAGAAGACATACAGTAATTCAACAACACTGTCTCCATGGATACAGAGGAGAAGACATACAGTAATTCAACAACACTTTCTCCGTGGATACAGAAGGAGAAGACATACAGTAATTAAACAACACTGTCTCCATGGATACAGAGGAGAAGACATACAGTAATTCAACAACACTGTCTCCATGGATACAGAGGAGAAGACATACAGTAATTCAACAACACTTTCTCCGTGGATACAGAAGGAGAAGACATACAGTAATTCAACAACACTGTCTCCGTGGATACAGAAGGAGAAGACACAGTAATTCAACAACACTGTCTCCGTGGATACAGAAGGAGAAGACATACAGTAATTCAACAACACTGTCTCCGTGGATACAGAAGGAGGAGACACAGTAATTCAACAACACTGTCTCCGTGGATACAGAAGGAGACATACAGTAATTCAACAACACTGTCTCCGTGGATACAGAAGGAGGAGACACAGTAATTAAACAACACTGTCTCCATGGATACAGAGGAGAAGACATACAGTAATTCAACAACACTGTCTCCGTGGATACAGAGGAGAAGACATACAGTAATTAAACAACACTGTCTCCATGGATACAGAGGAGAAGACATACAGTAATTCAACAACACTGTCTCCATGGATACAGAGGAGAAGACATACAGTAATTCAACAACACTGTCTCCGTGGATGCAGAAGGAAGTGACATACAGTAATTCAACAACACTGTCTCCGTGGATACATGAGGAGACGTACAGTAATTCACTGAATCTAGATCATGGTGTCACACAGGAAAAATTAGGCAGTGTACAATTAATGAGGTGACACACACAAGTGTGACTCACCTCATGCTAAGAACTTCATTGTTTAATCAATACCACCTCATAAGTATTCATCTAGGGTCACCCCAGTCACATGGAGACACTCCCCCTCATCACCCTGTTGGATAAACCATCACCCCTGTCACATGGAGACACTCCCCCTCATCACCCTGTTGGATAAATCATCCATCCTGTTGGATAAATCATCCATCCTGTTGGATAAATCACCCATCCTGTTGGATAAATGATCCATCCTGTTGGCTAAATCATCCATCCTGTTGGATAAATCATCCATTCTGTTGGATAAATCATCACACCTTTTGGGTAAATCATCAAGCCTGTTGGCTAAATCATCAAGCATGTTGGCTAAATCATCAAGCCTGTTTGCTAAATCATCAAGCCTGTTTGCTAAATCACCAAGCCTCTTAGCTAAATCATCAAGCCTGTTGTATAAATCACGTACAACACATATTTTCTCAAGTGTATTGAGGTTGATGACCAGACCTGACCTAACCTCAGCCAGTCAAACACCAGCCTGAAACCATATAACGACAAAGTAAACGTCCGGAACATTCTCTCTAATCTGATAGTTTAAAATGTGCGCTCTCTGTTAACGTTGGTGCCCCCTTGTTACTTCAAATGCAGTTCCATCTACATCACAACCGACAAGTGTAAATCATTTTGGTCCTTGAGGAACAGAAAACTAAGATTACATTCACAAATAAATCATGTCACCTCACGAGCCCCCACAGAGGTTATTGCCACGGATCTTTAAAAAAAAGCTAAATGCATTAATTCATTTCCCTGTTTATCTAAAGTGACAGCAGCCACGTAATGTAAGCTGTCCGGGTTAAAAGATGAAAACAAAATGTCTACCCTATCTGTTTTCTGTTTATTCTGCGTTCAGGCAAGCGATTTTGACAGTTCATTTTCTTAGCGGGAGCGGATATCGTTTTCATAAACATATTAATATTACAACCCAATGAACCGAGCCTGCTGCAATCTGACGCCTAAGAGACAAGGAAGTCAATGGCACTTTGTTTTGAGCACTTTTGCTTAGACAAAAGTTAACGCAAACACGCAAGAAAAGTACTAAGCAATCCTGCAAAGAGTATGTTATTTCTTGGCGCTGTGTTTATTTGCATCTATGCTAGAAGAAAAGAGAGATCGTGACAGAAAACATTCAATACAACTAAGAACAACTAAGGGCTTTCCTGTCAGAATCTACCATCGTGTTTGTGTAGTTAGAGTTCCTGTCAGAATCTACCATAGTGTTAGTGTAGTTAGAGTTCTGTAGAATCGACCATAGTGTTAGTGTAGTTAGAGTTCTGTAGAATCTACCATAGTGTTAGTGTAGTTAGAGTTCTGTAGAATCGACCATAGTGTTAGTGTAGTTAGAGTTCTGTAGAATCTACCATAGTGTTAGTGTAGTTAGAGTTCTGTAGAATCTACCATAGTGTTAGTGTAGTTAGAGTTCTGTAGAATCTACCATAGTGTTAGTGTAGTTAGAGTTCTGTAGAATCTACCATAGTGTTAGTGTAGTTAGAGTTCCTGTCAGAATCTACCATAGTGTTAGTGTAGGGTTAGAGTTCCTGTCAGAATCTACCATAGTGTTAGTGTAGGGTTAGAGTTCTGTAGAATCTACCATAGTGTTAGTGTAGGGTTAGAGTTCTGTAGAATCTACCATAGTGTTAGTGTAGGGTTAGAGTCCTGTAGAATCTACCATAGTGTTAGTGTAGTTAGAGTTCTGTAGAATCTACCATAGTGTTAGTGTAGTTAGAGTTCTGTAGAATCTACCATAGTGTTAGTGTAGTTAGAGTTCTGTAGAATCTACCATAGTGTTAGTGTAGTTAGAGTTCCTGTCAGAATCTACCATAGTGTTAGTGTAGTTAGAGTTCTGTAGAATCTACCATAGTGTTAGTGTAGTTAGAGTTCTGTAGAATCTACCATAGTGTTAGTGTAGTTAGAGTTCTGTAGAATCTACCATAGTGTTAGTGTAGGGTTAGAGTTCTGTAGAATCTACCATAGTGTTAGTGTAGGGTTAGAGTTCTGTAGAATCTACCATAGTGTTAGTGTAGGGTTAGAGTTCTGTAGAATCTACCATAGTGTTAGTGTAGGGTTAGAGTTCTGTAGAATCTACCATAGTGTTAGTGTAGTTAGAGTTCTGTAGAATCTACCATAGTGTTAGTGTAGTTAGAGTTCCTGTCAGAATCTACCATAGTGTTAGTGTAGTTAGAGTTCTGTAGAATCGACCATAGTGTTAGTGTAGTTAGAGTTCTGTAGAATCTACCATAGTGTTAGTGTAGTTAGAGTTCTGTAGAATCGACCATAGTGTTAGTGTAGTTAGAGTTCTGTAGAATCTACCATAGTGTTAGTGTAGTTAGAGTTCTGTAGAATCTACCATAGTGTTAGTGTAGTTAGAGTTCTGTAGAATCTACCATAGTGTTAGTGTAGTTAGAGTTCTGTAGAATCTACCATAGTGTTAGTGTAGTTAGAGTTCCTGTCAGAATCTACCATAGTGTTAGTGTAGGGTTAGAGTTCCTGTCAGAATCTACCATAGTGTTAGTGTAGGGTTAGAGTTCTGTAGAATCTACCATAGTGTTAGTGTAGGGTTAGAGTTCTGTAGAATCTACCATAGTGTTAGTGTAAGGTTAGAGTCCTGTAGAATCTACCATAGTGTTAGTGTAGTTAGAGTTCTGTAGAATCTACCATAGTGTTAGTGTAGTTAGAGTTCTGTAGAATCTACCATAGTGTTAGTGTAGTTAGAGTTCTGTAGAATCCACCATAGTGTTAGTGTAGGGTTAGAGTTCTGTAGAATCCACCATAGTGTTAGTGTAGTTAGAGTTCCTGTCAGAATCAACCATAGTGTTAGTGTAGTTAGAGTTCTGTAGAATCTACCATAGTGTTAGTGTAGTTAGAGTTCCTGTCAGAATCTACCATAGTGTTAGTGTAGTTAGAGTTCTGTAGAATCTACCATAGTGTTAGTGTAGTTAGAGTTCTGTAGAATCTACCATAGTGTTAGTGTAGTTAGAGTTCTGTAGAATCTACCATAGTGTTAGTGTAGGGTTAGAGTTCTGTAGAATCTACCATAGTGTTAGTGTAGGGTTAGAGTTCTGTAGAATCTACCATAGTGTTAGTGTAGGGTTAGAGTTCTGTAGAATCTACCATAGTGTTAGTGTAGGGTTAGAGTTCTGTAGAATCTACCATAGTGTTAGTGTAGTTAGAGTTCTGTAGAATCTACCATAGTGTTAGTGTAGGGTTAGAGTTCTGTAGAATCTACCATAGTGTTAGTGTAGGGTTAGAGTTCTGTAGAATCTACCATAGTGTTAGTGTAGTTAGAGTTCTGTAGAATCTACCATAGTGTTAGTGTAGTTAGAGTTCTGTAGAATCTACCATAGTGTTAGTGTAGGGTTAGAGTTCTGTAGAATCTACCATAGTGTTAGTGTAGTTAGAGTTCTGTAGAATCTACCATAGTGTTAGTGTAGTTAGAGTTCTGTAGAATCTACCATAGTGTTAGTGTAGGGTTAGAGTTCTGTAGAATCTACCATAGTGTTAGTGTAGTTAGAGTTCTGTAGAATCTACCATAGTGTTAGTGTAGGGTTAGAGTTCTGTAGAATCTACCATAGTGTTAGTGTAGTTAGAGTTCTGTAGAATCTACCATAGTGTTAGTGTAGTTGGAGTTCTGTAGAATCTACCATAGTGTTAGTGTAGTTAGAGTTCTGTAGAATCTACCATAGTGTTAGTGTAGGGTTAAAGTTCTGTAGAATCTACCATAGTGTTAGTGTAGGGTTAGAATTCTGTAGAATCTACCACAGTGTTAGTGTAGGGTTAGAATTCTTTAGAATCTACCACAGTGTTAGTGTAGGGTTAGTTCTGTAGAATCTACCATAGTGTTAGTGTAGTTAGAGTTCTGTAGAATCTACCATAGTGTTAGTGTAGTTAGAGTTCTGTAGAATCTACCATAGTGTTAGTGTAGTTAGAGTTCTGTAGAATCTACCATAGTGTTAGTGTAGGGTTAGAGTTCTGTAGAATCTACCATAGTGTTAGTGTAGTTAGAGTTCTGTAGAATCTACCATAGTGTTAGTGTAGTTAGAGTTCTGTAGAATCTACCATAGTGTTAGTGTAGGGTTAGAGTTCTGTAGAATCTACCATAGTGTTAGTGTAGTTAGAGTTCTGTAGAATCTACCATAGTGTTAGTGTAGTTAGAGTTCTGTAGAATCTACCATAGTGTTAGTGTAGTTAGAGTTCTGTAGAATCTACCATAGTGTTAGTGTAGGGTTAAAGTTCTGTAGAATCTACCATAGTGTTAGTGTAGGGTTAGAATTCTGTAGAATCTACCACAGTGTTAGTGTAGGGTTAGAATTCTGTAGAATCTACCACAGTGTTAGTGTAGGGTTAGTTCTGTAGAATCTACCATAGTGTTAGTGTAGTTAGAGTTCTGTAGAATCTACCATAGTGTTAGTGTAGTTAGAGTTCTGTAGAATCTACCATAGTGTTAGTGTAGTTAGAGTTCTGTAGAATCTACCATAGTGTTAGTGTAGGGTTAGAGTTCTGTAGAATCTACCATAGTGTTAGTGTAGTTAGAGTTCTGTAGAATCTACCATAGTGTTAGTGTAGTTAGAGTTCTGTAGAATCTACCATAGTGTTAGTGTAGTTAGAGTTCTGTAGAATCTACCATAGTGTTAGTGTAGGGTTAGAGTTCTGTAGAATCTACCATAGTGTTAGTGTAGGGTTAGAGTTCTGTAGAATCTACCATAGTGTTAGTGTAGGGTTAGAGTTCTGTAGAATCTACCATAGTGTTAGTGTAGTTAGAGTTCTGTAGAATCTACCATAGTGTTAGTGTAGGGTTAGAGTTCTGTAGAATCTACCATAGTGTTAGTGTAGGGTTAGAGTTCTGTAGAATCTACCATAGTGTTAGTGTAGGGTTAGAGTTCTGTAGAATCTACCATAGTCTTAGTGTAGTTAGAGTTCCTGTCAGAATCTACCATAGTGTTAGTGTAGGGTTAGAGTTCTGTAGAATCTACCATAGTGTTAGTGTAGGGTTAGAGTTCTGTAGAATCTACCATAGTGTTAGTGTAGTTAGAGTTCTGTAGAATCTACCATAGTGTTAGTGTAGTTAGAGTTCTGTAGAATCTACCATAGTGTTAGTGTTGGGTTAGAGTTCTGTAGAATCTACCATAGTGTTAGTGTAGTTAGAGTTCTGTAGAATCTACCATAGTGTTAGTGTAGTTAGAGTTCTGTAGAATCTACCATAGTGTTAGTGTAGTTAGAGTTCTGTAGAATCTACCATAGTGTTAGTGTAGGGTTAAAGTTCTGTAGAATCTACCATAGTGTTAGTGTAGGGTTAGAATTCTGTAGAATCTACCACAGTGTTAGTGTAGGGTTAGAATTCTGTAGAATCTACCACAGTGTTAGTGTAGGGTTAGAGTTCTGTAGAATCTACCATAGTGTTAGTGTAGTTAGAGTTCTGTAGAATCTACCATAGTGTTAGTGTAGTTAGAGTTCTGTAGAATCTACCATAGTGTTAGTGTAGTTAGAGTTCTGTAGAATCTACCATAGTGTTAGTGTAGTTAGAGTTCTGTAGAGTCCATCATAGTGTTAGTGTAGGGTTCGAGTTCTGTAGAATCTACCATAGTGTTAGTGTAGTTAGAGTTCTGTAGAATCTACCATAGTGTTAGTGTAGTTAGAGTTCTGTAGAATCTACCATAGTGTTAGTGTAGTTAGAGTTCTGTAGAATCTACCATAGTGTTAGTGTAGTTAGAGTTCTGTAGAGTCCATCATAGTGTTAGTGTAGGGTTCGAGTTCTGTAGAATCTACCATAGTGTTAGTGTAGTTAGAGTTCTGTAGAATCTACCATAGTGTTAGTGTAGGGTTAGAGTTCTGTAGAATCTACCATAGTGTTAGTGTAGTTAGAGTTCTGTAGAATCTACCATAGTGTTAGTGTAGGGTTAGAGTTCTGTAGAATCTACCATAGTGGTAGTGTAGTTAGAGTTCTGTAGAATCTACCATAGTGTTAGTGTAGGGTTAGAGTTCTGTAGAATCTACCATAGTGTTAGTGTAGTTAGAGTTCTGTAGAATCTACCATAGTGTTAGTGTAGGGTTAGAGTTCTGTAGAATCTACCATAGTGTTAGTGTAGGGTTAGAGTTCTGTAGAATCTACCATAGTGTTAGTGTAGGGTTAGAGTTCTGTAGAATCTACCATAGTGTTAGTGTAGGGTTAGAGTTCTGTAGAATCTACCATAGTGTTAGTGTAGTTAGAGTTCTGTAGAATCTACCATAGTGTTAGTGTAGGGTTATAGTTCTGTAGAATCTACCATAGTGTTAGTGTAGTTAGAGTTCTGTAGAATCTACCATAGTGTTAGTGTAGGGTTAGAGTTCTGTAGAATCTACCATAGTGTTAGTGTAGTTAGAGTTCTGTAGAATCTACCATAGTGTTAGTGTAGTTAGAGTTCCTGTCAGAATCTACCATAGTGTTAGTGTAGTTAGAGTTCCTGTCAGAATCTACCATAGTGTTAGTGTAGTTAGAGTTCTGTAGAATCTACCATAGTGTTAGTGTAGTTAGAGTTCCTGTCAGAATCTACCATAGTGTTAGTGTAGTTAGAGTTCTGTAGAATCTACCATAGTGTTAGTGTAGGGTTAGAGTTCTGTAGAATCTACCATAGTGTTAGTGTAGTTAGAGTTCTGTAGAATCTACCATAGTGTTAGTGTAGGGTTAGAGTTCTGTAGATTCTACCATAGTGTTAGTGTAGTTAGAGTTCTGTAGAATCTACCATAGTGTTAGTGTAGGGTTAGAGTTCTGTAGAATCTACCATAGTGTTAGTGTAGGGTTAAAGTTCTGTAGAATCTACCATAGTGTTAGTGTAGGGTTAGAGTTCTGTAGAATCTACCATAGTGTTAGTGTAGTTAGAGTTCTGTAGAATCTACCATAGTGTTAGTGTAGGGTTATAGTTCTGTAGAATCTACCATAGTGTTAGTGTAGTTAGAGTTCTGTAGAATCTACCATAGTGTTAGTGTAGTTAGAGTTCTGTAGAATCTACCATAGTGTTAGTGTAGGGTTAGAGTTCTGTAGAATCTACCATAGTGTTAGTGTAGTTAGAGTTCTGTAGAATCTACCATAGTGTTAGTGTAGGGTTATAGTTCTGTAGAATCTACCATAGTGTTAGTGTAGTTAGAGTTCTGTAGATTCTACCATAGTGTTAGTGTAGTTAGAGTTCTGTAGAATCTACCATAGTGTTAGTGGCACGGTGCACTTTGCGTCATCACTATTTAATGATCAAGATAATGAATCATTGAAGACAGTCTGTAGAACATATGCTCTCACAGTTTGACGTGAAGTCTAGTTGGCATTATTAAAACCCTAAAGGTTTCTCTACTTAGCGTGCTACTTTTCCAGAACATGACATCACAAAGAGCTCTATTTACTTACCATGCTACTTATCCACATAATGACATCACAAAGAGGTCTATTTACTTACCATGCTACTTTTCCAGAACATGACATCACAAAGAGGTATATTTACTTACCGTGCTACTTATCCACATCATGACATCACAATGAGGTCTATTTACTTACCATGCTACTTTTCCAGAACATGACATCACAAAGAGGTATATTTACTTACCGTGCTACTTATCCACATCATGACATCACAATGAGGTCTATTTACTTACCATGCTACTTTTCCAGAACATGACATCACAAAGAGGTCTCTTTACTTACCATGCTACTTATCCACATCATGACATCACAAAGAGGTTTATTTACTTACCGTGCTACTTTTCCAGAACATGACATCACAAAGAGGTCTCTTTACTTACCATGCTACTTATCCACATCATGACAACACGAAGAGGTCTCTTTCTCTCTCTCACTTGTATTGTATTCAAGGTTAATTGCATGTTATGTAATCATGTTGGATAAGTGATGATTAATTGCATGGTATTGTACCTAAACATACTGGATGAGTGATGGTTAATTGCATGTTATTGTATCTAAACATACTGGATGAGTGATGGTTAATGGCATGTTATTGTATCTAAACATACTGGATGAGTGATGGTTAATTGCATGTTATGGTATCTAAACATACTGGATGAGTGATGATTAATTGCATGTTATTGTATCTAATCATGTTGGATTAGTGATGGTTAATTGCATGTTATTGTATCTAAACATACTGGATGAGTGATGGTTAATGGCATGTTATTGTATCTAAACATACTGGATGAGTGATGGTTAATTGCATGTTATGGTATCTAAACATACTGGATGAGTGATGATTAATTGCATGTTATTGTATCTAATCATGTTGGATTAGTGATGGTTAATTGCATGTTATTTTATCTAATCATGTTGGATGAGTGATGATTAATGGCATGGTATTGTATCTAAACATATTGGATGAGTGATGGTTAATTGCATGTTATTGTATCTAAACATACTGGATGAGTGATGGTTAATGGCATGTTATTGTATCTAAACATACTGGATGAGTGATGGTTAATTGCATGTTATTGTACCTAAACATGCTGGATGAGTGATGATTAATGGCATGTTATTGTATCTAAACATACTGGATGAGTGATGGTTAATGGCATGTTATTGTATCTAAACATGCTGGATGAGTGATGGTTAATGGCATGTTATTGTATCTTCACATGCTGGATGAGTGATGGTTAATTGCATGTTATTGTATCTAAACATACTGGATGAGTGATGGTTAATTGCATGTTATTGTATCTTCACATGTTGGATGAGTGATGATTAATTGCATGTTATTGTATCTAAACATGTTGGAGAGAGCAATGAATGAACAATGTAAATTTAGAAATAAGAACACAGGTAATATATTGATTTATTCTATGTTATAATCAGGGTAATATATTGATCTATTCTGTATTATAATCAGGGTAATATATGGATCTATTCTATGTTATTATCAGGGTAATATATTGATTTATTCTGTATTATAATCAGGGTAATATATTGATTTATTCTGTATTATAATCAGGGTAATATATTGATTTATTCTGTATTCTACCCAGGGTAATATATTGATTTATTCTGTATTATAATCAGGGTAATATATTGATTCATTCTGTATTATAATCAGGGTAATATACTGATCTATTCTGTATTATAATCCAGATAATATATTTATCTGTTCTATATTATAATATTCATCCAATAGGATTATTGAATGTAA
>NC_092096.1:11739031-11766531 GCF_045679555.1 Salvelinus alpinus
TCGTAAATACAGTATCTTATGCATTCTAAATTACCGCCCATTTGGAAAAGGAAAATGCAATAAATATTTACTCTGAGCTGCGCTTCGGTAGGTTGGTGGTAGATGGAAGGCCGTGCTGCCCAACAGAGTCCTTTGTCCTTTGACGAGTGTCTCTGGTGGTAAATTGGTTGTAGTAACGTTGTAGTAACGTTGTTGTGTGGTAGACGGGATACTCTGTCTGTTCTTTCCTAGCCCACGTTTGCATCTGCTGTTGCTAACTCAACGGCTAGGAGGTATCACTTCTGCAGTGAATAAGAGTTCAAAGTTCATACCATTCGCAACCAAAGCTCACGCTGAGGTTGGCTTAGTTCTGTAGTTGACATGTTAGTCCTTTTAACGCAAAAGGCTGCAGACCTCACGTACTTGGAACAGCAGGTTATATTGTCGTCAAGGCTTTGTATCGGAAGGGAGAGGAGGGTGTGTTGGAAAAGTCTTATAACCCATGTCTCTTCACAGGGGCGGGCCACTGATTAAGCAGAGCCCTAAACTTATGAAAACCCAAATCTCTCATTTGGAAGCTAAAATTACATTTCATCTCTTCACCAATAATTTTATATTCAAACATTTCAATTAAACAACAATTCCATGTGACTCCGATAACTACAATGTGCAGACTTTCCACTGTAGAGTTTATGTCATCCTATCATTGATGAGAATGTGTCAGAGGGCAACCGAACTGACATAATATACCTTAAGTACCACCGCATATGTTCACTTGGTCGGATTACCAGAATATAGTTCATTTCCCCCCAACTTCTGATGTTCCCAGAATCTCTATGTTAACCAAGGGGTTTTCTAATGTCACATCAGTAGAGTAGAGAGAGGAAAAAGGGGGGGAAAGAGGTATTTATGACTGTCATAAACCTACCCCCAGGCCAACGTCATGACAACATTGTCCAGGAAATAAGGCACCGTTTCCTTCTGCAATTACAGTGAAGGAGGAAGAGGAGTCGATGGTTTGATAATGATAGACTTTACTGTGTGAGGATAACTGACTCAGTTGTTATATGACATGTTATTGTGAGGGCCCTCAATCAAAGTGTTTTCTAAATATATACTGTAGCAAGGTTGAAGTGTATCCTGGAGTCGGCTTACGTCATCAGACACGTGACAATAAACTCCTGAGACATATGTTTACCCAGAGGACCTGGGCGGACCGGGATAAAAATCGGGATGGCGTATTTCTGCAGAATGCTGTGGTAGCCATGCTGGTTATGTGTGCCTTGAATTCTAAATCAATCACTGACAGTGTCACCAGCAAAGCACCCCCCCACACACACACCATCACTCATCCTCCAACATGATTCACGTTGGGAACCACACATGCGGAGATCATCCGTTCACCTACTCTGAGTCTCACAGAGACACGGCGGTTGGAAGCTAAAATCTCAAATTTGGACTCATCAGACCAAAGGACAGATTTGAACAACAGCTGCAGGAGAGAGGCAGTGTGTTTATATGCTGTTTGTATAATAACAGTGTGTTTATATGCTGTTTGTATAATAACAGTGTGTTTATATGCTGTTGGTATAATAACAGTGTGTTTATATGCTGTTGGTATAATAACAGTGTGTTTATATGCTGTTGGTATAATAACAGTGTGTTTATATGCTGTTTGTATAATAACAGTGTGTTTATATGCTGTTTGTATAATAACAGTGTGAGTCAAGGGTTAATATTGTAATATTGTGGAAACATGTTGTCAGTTCATCAGTGGAAGCACTGCCAAGGTCTTATAATGGTGAGATTGAGTTGAAATGAACCAGGGTGGAGCGACCTTAAAGAGGTTTATCAGGATGTGTTAAAATGAACCAGGGTGGAGCGACCTTAATGAGGTTTATCAGGATGTGTTGAAATGAACCAGGGTGGAGCGACCTTAAAGAGGTTTATCAGGATGTGTTAAAATGAACCAGGGTGGAGCGATCTTAAAGAGGTTTATCAGGATGTGTTAAAATGAACCAGGGTGGGTCGACCTTAAAGAGGTTTATCAGGATGTGTTAAAATGAACCAGGGTGGAGTGACCTTAAAGAGGTGTATCAGGATGTGTTAAAATGAACCAGGGTGGAGCGACCTTAATGAGGTTTATCAGGATGTGTTAAAATGAACCAGGGTGGAGCGACCTTAAAGAGGTTTATCAGGATGTGTTAAAATGAACCAGGGTGGAGCGACCTTAAAGAGGTTTATCAGGATGTGTTAAAATGAACCAGGGTGGAGCGACCTTAAAGAGGTTTATCAGGATGTGTTAAAATGAACCAGGGTGGAGCGACCTTAAAGAGGTTTATCAGGATGTGTTAAAATGAACCAGGGTGGAGCGACCGAAAAGAGGTTTATCAGGATGTGTTAAAATGAACCAGGGTGGAGCGACCTTAATGAGGTTTATCAGGATGTGTTGAAATGAACCAGGGTGGAGCGACCTTAAAGAGGTTTATCAGGATGTGTTAAAATGAACCAGGGTGGAGCGACCTTAAAGAGGTTTATCAGGATGTGTTCAAATGAACCAGGGTGGAGCGACCTTAAAGAGGTTTATCAGGATGTGTTAAAATGAACCAGGGTGGGTCGACCTTAAAGAGGTTTATCAGGATGTGTTAAAATGAACCAGGGTGGAGTGACCTTAAAGAGGTGTATCAGGATGTGTTAAAATGAACCAGGGTGGAGCGACCTTAATGAGGTTTATCAGGATGTGTTAAAATGAACCAGGGTGGAGCGACCTTAAAGAGGTTTATCAGGATGTGTTAAAATGAACCAGGGTGGAGCGACCTTAAAGAGGTTTATCAGGATGTGTTAAAATGAACCAGGGTGGAGCGACCTTAAAGAGGTTTATCAGGATGTGTTAAAATGAACCAGGGTGGAGCGACCTTAAAGAGGTTTATCAGGATGTGTTAAAATGAACCAGGGTGGAGCGACCGAAAAGAGGTTTATCAGGATGTGTTAAAATGAACCAGGGTGGAGCGACCTTAATGAGGTTTATCAGGATGTGTTGAAATGAACCAGGGTGGAGCGACCTTAAAGAGGTTTATCAGGATGTGTTAAAATGAACCAGGGTGGAGCGACCTTAAAGAGGTTTATCAGGATGTGTTCAAATGAACCAGGGTGGAGCGACCTTAAAGAGGTTTATCAGGATGTGTTAAAATGAACCAGGGTGGAGCGACCTTAAAGAGGTTTATCAGGATGTGTTAAAATGAACCAGGGTGGAGCGACCTCAAAGAGGTTTATCAGGATGTGTTAAAATGAACCAGGGTGGAGCGACCTTAAAGAGATTTATCAGGATGTGTTAAAATGAACCAGGGTGGAGCGACCTTAAAGAGGTTTATCAGGATGTGTTGAAATGAACCAGGGTGGAGCGACCTTAAAGAGGTTTTCAGGATGTGTTAAAATGAACCAGGGTGGAGCGACCTTAAAGAGGTTTATCAGGATGTGTTGAAATGAACCAGGGTGGAGCGACCTTAAAGAGGTTTATCAGGATGTATTAAAATGAACCAGGGTGGAGCGACCTTAAAGAGGTTTATCAGGATGTGTTCAAATGAACCAGGGTGGAGCGACCTTAAAGAGGTTTATCAGGATGTGTTAAAATGAACCAGGGTGGAGCGACCTTAAAGAGGTTTATCAGGATGTGTTAAAATGAACCAGGGTGGAGCGACCTTAAAGAGGTTTATCAGGATGTGTTAAAATGAACCAGGGTGGAGCGACCTTAAAGAGGTTAATCAGGATGTGTTAAAATGAACCAGGGTGGAGCGACCTTAAATAGGTTTATCAGGATGTGTTAAAATGAACCAGGGTGGAGCGACCTTAAAGAGGTTTATCAGGATGTGTTCAAATGAACCAGGGTGGAGCGACCTTAAAGAGGGTTAACAGGATGTGTTAAAATGAACCAGGGTGGAGCGACCTTAAAGAGGTTTATCAGGATGTGTTCAAATGAACCAGGGTGGAGCGACCTTAAAGAGGTTTATCAGGATGTGTTAAAATGAACCAGGGTGGAGCGACCTTAAAGAGGTTTATCAGGATGCGTTGAAATGAACCAGGGTGGAGCGACCTCAAAGAGGTTTATCAGGATGTGTTAAAATGAACCAGGGTGGAGCGACCTTAAAGAGATTTATCAGGATGTGTTAAAATGAACCAGGGTGGAGCGACCTTAAAGAGGTTTATCAGGATGTGTTGAAATGAACCAGGGTGGAGCGACCTTAAAGAGGTTTTCAGGATGTGTTAAAATGAACCAGGGTGGAGCGACCTTAAAGAGGTTTATCAGGATGTGTTGAAATGAACCAGGGTGGAGCGACCTTAAAGAGGTTTATCAGGATGTATTAAAATGAACCAGGGTGGAGCGACCTTAAAGAGGTTTATCAGGATGTGTTCAAATGAACCAGGGTGGAGCGACCTTAAAGAGGTTTATCAGGATGTGTTAAAATGAACCAGGGTGGAGCGACCTTAAAGAGGTTTATCAGGATGTGTTAAAATGAACCAGGGTGGAGCGACCTTAAAGAGGTTTATCAGGATGTGTTAAAATGAACCAGGGTGGAGCGACCTTAAAGAGGTTAATCAGGATGTGTTAAAATGAACCAGGGTGGAGCGACCTTAAATAGGTTTATCAGGATGTGTTAAAATGAACCAGGGTGGAGCGACCTTAAAGAGGTTTATCAGGATGTGTTCAAATGAACCAGGGTGGAGCGACCTTAAAGAGGGTTAACAGGATGTGTTAAAATGAACCAGGGTGGAGCGACCTTAAAGAGGTTTATCAGGATGTGTTCAAATGAACCAGGGTGGAGCGACCTTAAAGAGGTTTATCAGGATGTGTTAAAATGAACCAGGGTGGAGCGACCTTAAAGAGGTTTATCAGGATGCGTTGAAATGAACCAGGGTGGAGCGACCTTAAAGAGGTTTATCAGGATGTGGCTGTGAAGATGAGGAGGTTTATCAGGATGTGTTCAAATGAACCAGGGTGGAGCGACCTTAAAGAGGTTTATCAGGATGTGTTCAAATGAACCAGGGTGGAGCGACCTTAAAGAGGTTTATCAGGATGCGTTGAAATGAACCAGGGTGGAGCGACCTCAAAGAGGTTTATCAGGATGTGTTAAAATGAACCAGGGTGGATCGACCTTAAAGAGATTTATCAGGATGTGTTAAAATGAACCAGGGTGGAGCGACCTTAAAGAGGTTTATCAGGATGTGTTGAAATGAACCAGGGTGGAGCGACCTTAAAGAGGTTTTCAGGATGTGTTAAAATGAACCAGGGTGGAGCGACCTTAAAGAGGTTTATCAGGATGTGTTGAAATGAACCAGGGTGGAGCGACCTTAAAGAGGTTTATCAGGATGTATTAAAATGAACCAGGGTGGAGCGACCTTAAAGAGGTTTATCAGGATGTGTTCAAATGAACCAGGGTGGAGCGACCTTAAAGAGGTTTATCAGGATGTGTTAAAATGAACCAGGGTGGAGCGACCTTAAAGAGGTTTATCAGGATGTGTTAAAATGAACCAGGGTGGAGCGACCTTAAAGAGGTTTATCAGGATGTGTTAAAATGAACCAGGGTGGAGCGACCTTAAAGAGGTTAATCAGGATGTGTTAAAATGAACCAGGGTGGAGCGACCTTAAATAGGTTTATCAGGATGTGTTAAAATGAACCAGGGTGGAGCGACCTTAAAGAGGTTTATCAGGATGTGTTCAAATGAACCAGGGTGGAGCGACCTTAAAGAGGGTTAACAGGATGTGTTAAAATGAACCAGGGTGGAGCGACCTTAAAGAGGTTTATCAGGATGTGTTCAAATGAACCAGGGTGGAGCGACCTTAAAGAGGTTTATCAGGATGTGTTAAAATGAACCAGGGTGGAGCGACCTTAAAGAGGTTTATCAGGATGCGTTGAAATGAACCAGGGTGGAGCGACCTTAAAGAGGTTTATCAGGATGTGGCTGTGAAGATGAGGAGGTTTATCAGGATGTGTTAAAATGAACCAGGGTGGAGCGACCTTAAAGAGGTTTATCAGGATGTGTTAAAATGAACCAGGGTGGAGCGACCTTAAAGAGGTTTATCAGGATGTGTTAAAATGAACCAGGGTGGAGCGACCTTAAAGAGGTTAATCAGGATGTGTTAAAATGAACCAGGGTGGAGCGACCTTAAATAGGTTTATCAGGATGTGTTAAAATGAACCAGGGTGGAGCGACCTTAAAGAGGTTTATCAGGATGTGTTAAAATGAACCAGGGTGGAGCGACCTTAAAGAGGGTTAACAGGATGTGTTAAAATGAACCAGGGTGGAGCGACCTTAAAGAGGTTTATCAGGATGTGTTCAAATGAACCAGGGTGGAGCGACCTTAAAGAGGTTTATCAGGATGTGTTAAAATGAACCAGGGTGGAGCGACCTTAAAGAGGTTTATCAGGATGCGTTGAAATGAACCAGGGTGGAGCGACCTCAAAGAGGTTTATCAGGATGTGTTAAAATGAACCAGGGTGGAGCGACCTTAAAGAGATTTATCAGGATGTGTTAAAATGAACCAGGGTGGAGCGACCTTAAAGAGGTTTATCAGGATGTGTTGAAATGAACCAGGGTGGAGCGACCTTAAAGAGGTTTTCAGGATGTGTTAAAATGAACCAGGGTGGAGCGACCTTAAAGAGGTTTATCAGGATGTGTTGAAATGAACCAGGGTGGAGCGACCTTAAAGAGGTTTATCAGGATGTATTAAAATGAACCAGGGTGGAGCGACCTTAAAGAGGTTTATCAGGATGTGTTCAAATGAACCAGGGTGGAGCGACCTTAAAGAGGTTTATCAGGATGTGTTAAAATGAACCAGGGTGGAGCGACCTTAAAGAGGTTTATCAGGATGTGTTAAAATGAACCAGGGTGGAGCGACCTTAAAGAGGTTTATCAGGATGTGTTAAAATGAACCAGGGTGGAGCGACCTTAAAGAGGTTAATCAGGATGTGTTAAAATGAACCAGGGTGGAGCGACCTTAAATAGGTTTATCAGGATGTGTTAAAATGAACCAGGGTGGAGCGACCTTAAAGAGGTTTATCAGGATGTGTTCAAATGAACCAGGGTGGAGCGACCTTAAAGAGGGTTAACAGGATGTGTTAAAATGAACCAGGGTGGAGCGACCTTAAAGAGGTTTATCAGGATGTGTTCAAATGAACCAGGGTGGAGCGACCTTAAAGAGGTTTATCAGGATGTGTTAAAATGAACCAGGGTGGAGCGACCTTAAAGAGGTTTATCAGGATGCGTTGAAATGAACCAGGGTGGAGCGACCTTAAAGAGGTTTATCAGGATGTGGCTGTGAAGATGAGGAGGTTTATCAGGATGTGTTCAAATGAACCAGGGTGGAGCGACCTTAAAGAGGTTTATCAGGATGTGTTCAAATGAACCAGGGTGGAGCGACCTTAAAGAGGTTTATCAGGATGCGTTGAAATGAACCAGGGTGGAGCGACCTCAAAGAGGTTTATCAGGATGTGTTAAAATGAACCAGGGTGGAGCGACCTTAAAGAGATTTATCAGGATGTGTTAAAATGAACCAGGGTGGAGCGACCTTAAAGAGGTTTATCAGGATGTGTTGAAATGAACCAGGGTGGAGCGACCTTAAAGAGGTTTTCAGGATGTGTTAAAATGAACCAGGGTGGAGCGACCTTAAAGAGGTTTATCAGGATGTGTTGAAATGAACCAGGGTGGAGCGACCTTAAAGAGGTTTATCAGGATGTATTAAAATGAACCAGGGTGGAGCGACCTTAAAGAGGTTTATCAGGATGTGTTCAAATGAACCAGGGTGGAGCGACCTTAAAGAGGTTTATCAGGATGTGTTAAAATGAACCAGGGTGGAGCGACCTTAAAGAGGTTTATCAGGATGTGTTAAAATGAACCAGGGTGGAGCGACCTTAAAGAGGTTTATCAGGATGTGTTAAAATTAACCAGGGTGGAGCGACCTTAAAGAGGTTAATCAGGATGTGTTAAAATGAACCAGGGTGGAGCGACCTTAAATAGGTTTATCAGGATGTGTTAAAATGAACCAGGGTGGAGCGACCTTAAAGAGGTTTATCAGGATGTGTTCAAATGAACCAGGGTGGAGCGACCTTAAAGAGGGTTAACAGGATGTGTTAAAATGAACCAGGGTGGAGCGACCTTAAAGAGGTTTATCAGGATGTGTTCAAATGAACCAGGGTGGAGCGACCTTAAAGAGGTTTATCAGGATGTGTTAAAATGAACCAGGGTGGAGCGACCTTAAAGAGGTTTATCAGGATGCGTTGAAATGAACCAGGGTGGAGCGACCTTAAAGAGGTTTATCAGGATGTGGCTGTGAAGATGAGGAGGTTTATCAGGATGTGTTCAAATGAACCATGGTGGAGCGACCTTAAAGAGGTTTATCAGGATGTGTTCAAATGAACCAGGGTGGAGCGACCTTAAAGAGGTTTATCAGGATGTGTTAAAATGAACCAGGGTGGAGCGACCTTAAAGAGGTTTATCAGGATGTGTTAAAATGAACCAGGGTGGAGCGACCTCAAAGAGGTTTATCAGGATGTGTTAAAATGAACCAGGGTGGAGCGACCTTAAAGAGATTTATCAGGATGTGTTAAAATGAACCAGGGTGGAGCGACCTTAAAGAGGTTTATCAGGATGTGTTGAAATGAACCAGGGTGGAGCGACCTTAAAGAGGTTTATCAGGATGTGTTAAAATGAACCAGGGTGGAGTGACCTTAAAGAGGTGTATCAGGATGTGTTGAAATGAACCAGGGTGGAGCGACCTTAAAGAGGTTTATCAGGATGTATTAAAATGAACCAGGGTGGAGCGACCTTAAAGAGGTTTATCAGGATGTGTTCAAATGAACCAGGGTGGAGCGACCTTAAAGAGGTTTATCAGGATGTGTTAAAATGAACCAGGGTGGAGCGACCTTAAAGAGGTTTATCAGGATGTGTTAAAATGAACCAGGGTGGAGCGACCTTAAAGAGGTTTATCAGGATGTGTTAAAATGAACCAGGGTGGAGCGACCTTAAAGAGGTTAATCAGGATGTGTTAAAATGAACCAGGGTGGAGCGACCTTAAATAGGTTTATCAGGATGTGTTGAAATGAACCAGGGTGGAGCGACCTTAAAGAGGTTTATCAGGATGTGTTAAAATGAACCAGGGTGGAGCGACCTTAAAGAGGTTTATCAGGATGTGTTCAAATGAACCAGGGTGGAGCGACCTTAAAGAGGTTTATCAGGATGTGTTAAAATGAACCAGGGTGGGTCGACCTTAAAGAGGTTTATCAGGATGTGTTAAAATGAACCAGGGTGGAGTGACCTTAAAGAGGTGTATCAGGATGTGTTAAAATGAACCAGGGTGGAGCGACCTTAATGAGGTTTATCAGAATGTGTTAAAATGAACCAGGGTGGAGCGACCTTAAAGAGGTTTATCAGGATGTGTTAAAATGAACCAGGGTGGAGCGACCTTAAAGAGGTTTATCAGGATGTGTTAAAATGAACCAGGGTGGAGCGACCTTAAAGAGGTTTATCAGGATGTGTTAAAATGAACCAGGGTGGAGCGACCTTAAAGAGGTTTATCAGGATGTGTTAAAATGAACCAGGGTGGAGCGACCGAAAAGAGGTTTATCAGGATGTGTTAAAATGAACCAGGGTGGAGCGACCTTAATGAGGTTTATCAGGATGTGTTGAAATGAACCAGGGTGGAGCGACCTTAAAGAGGTTTATCAGGATGTGTTAAAATGAACCAGGGTGGAGCGACCTTAAAGAGGTTTATCAGGATGTGTTCAAATGAACCAGGGTGGAGCGACCTTAAAGAGGTTTATCAGGATGTGTTAAAATGAACCAGGGTGGAGCGACCTTAAAGAGGTTTATCAGGATGTGTTAAAATGAACCAGGGTGGAGCGACCTCAAAGAGGTTTATCAGGATGTGTTAAAATGAACCAGGGTGGAGCGACCTTAAAGAGATTTATCAGGATGTGTTAAAATGAACCAGGGTGGAGCGACCTTAAAGAGGTTTATCAGGATGTGTTAAAATGAACCAGGGTGGAGCGACCTTAAAGAGGTTTTCAGGATGTGTTAAAATGAACCAGGGTGGAGCGACCTTAAAGAGGTTTATCAGGATGTGTTGAAATGAACCAGGGTGGAGCGACCTTAAAGAGGTTTATCAGGATGTATTAAAATGAACCAGGGTGGAGCGACCTTAAAGAGGTTTATCAGGATGTGTTCAAATGAACCAGGGTGGAGCGACCTTAAAGAGGTTTATCAGGATGTGTTAAAATGAACCAGGGTGGAGCAACCTTAAAGAGGTTTATCAGGATGTGTTAAAATGAACCAGGGTGGAGCGACCTTAAAGAGGTTTATCAGGATGTGTTAAAATGAACCAGGGTGGAGCGACCTTAAAGAGGTTAATCAGGATGTGTTAAAATGAACCAGGGTGGAGCGACCTTAAATAGGTTTATCAGGATGTGTTAAAATGAACCAGGGTGGAGCGACCTTAAAGAGGTTTATCAGGATGTGTTCAAATGAACCAGGGTGGAGCGACCTTAAAGAGGGTTAACAGGATGTGTTAAAATGAACCAGGGTGGAGCGACCTTAAAGAGGTTTATCAGGATGTGTTCAAATGAACCAGGGTGGAGCGACCTTAAAGAGGTTTATCAGGATGTGTTAAAATGAACCAGGGTGGAGCGACCTTAAAGAGGTTTATCAGGATGCGTTGAAATGAACCAGGGTGGAGCGACCTTAAAGAGGTTTATCAGGATGTGGCTGTGAAGATGAGGAGGTTTATCAGGATGTGTTCAAATGAACCATGGTGGAGCGACCTTAAAGAGGTTTATCAGGATGTGTTCAAATGAACCAGGGTGGAGCGACCTTAAAGAGGTTTATCAGGATGTGTTAAAATGAACCAGGGTGGAGCGACCTTAAAGAGGTTTATCAGGATGTGTTAAAATGAACCAGGGTGGAGCGACCTCAAAGAGGTTTATCAGGATGTGTTAAAATGAACCAGGGTGGAGCGACCTTAAAGAGATTTATCAGGATGTGTTAAAATGAACCAGGGTGGAGCGACCTTAAAGAGGTTTATCAGGATGTGTTGAAATGAACCAGGGTGGAGCGACCTTAAAGAGGTTTTCAGGATGTGTTAAAATGAACCAGGGTGGAGCGACCTTAAAGAGGTTTATCAGGATGTGTTGAAATGAACCAGGGTGGAGCGACCTTAAAGAGGTTTATCAGGATGTATTAAAATGAACCAGGGTGGAGCGACCTTAAAGAGGTTTATCAGGATGTGTTCAAATGAACCAGGGTGGAGCGACCTTAAAGAGGTTTATCAGGATGTGTTAAAATGAACCAGGGTGGAGCGACCTTAAAGAGGTTTATCAGGATGTGTTAAAATGAACCAGGGTGGAGCGACCTTAAAGAGGTTTATCAGGATGTGTTAAAATGAACCAGGGTGGAGCGACCTTAAAGAGGTTAATCAGGATGTGTTAAAATGAACCAGGGTGGAGCGACCTTAAATAGGTTTATCAGGATGTGTTAAAATGAACCAGGGTGGAGCGACCTTAAAGAGGTTTATCAGGATGTGTTCAAATGAACCAGGGTGGAGCGACCTTAAAGAGGGTTAACAGGATGTGTTAAAATGAACCAGGGTGGAGCGACCTTAAAGAGGTTTATCAGGATGTGTTCAAATGAACCAGGGTGGAGCGACCTTAAAGAGGTTTATCAGGATGTGTTAAAATGAACCAGGGTGGAGCGACCTTAAAGAGGTTTATCAGGATGCGTTGAAATGAACCAGGGTGGAGCGACCTTAAAGAGGTTTATCAGGATGTGGCTGTGAAGATGAGGAGGTTTATCAGGATGTGTTCAAATGAACCATGGTGGAGCGACCTTAAAGAGGTTTATCAGGATGTGTTCAAATGAACCAGGGTGGAGCGACCTTAAAGAGGTTTATCAGGATGTGTTAAAATGAACCAGGGTGGAGCGACCTTAAAGAGGTTTATCAGGATGTGTTCAAATGAACCAGGGTGGAGCGACCTTAAAGAGGGTTAACAGGATGTGTTAAAATGAACCAGGGTGGAGCGACCTTAAAGAGGTTTATCAGGATGTGTTAAAATGAACCAGGGTGGAGCGACCTTAAAGAGGTTTATCAGGATGTGTTAAAATGAACCAGGGTGGAGCGACCTTAAAGAGGTTTATCAGGATGTGTTCAAATGAACCAGGGTGGAGCGACCTTAAAGAGGGTTAACAGGATGTGTTAAAATGAACCAGGGTGGAGCGACCTTAAAGAGGTTTATCAGGATGTGTTAAAATGAACCAGGGTGGAGCGACCTTAAAGAGGTTTATCAGTGTAACGGTTGTCTAAGTCGTCGTCCTCCTCAGACGAGGAGAGGCGAGAAGGATCGGAGGACCAATGTGCAGCGTGGTAAGTTTCCATAATTTAATGACATGAAAACTAGACAAGAATACAAAACAACAAACGTACTAACCGTCACAGTCCCGTGTGGCACAAACACTGACACAGGAAACGACCACCCACCAATCCCCAACACAAAACAAGCCACCTATATATGATTCTCAATCAGGGACAACGATTGACAGCTGCCACTGATTGAGAACCATATTAGCCTGAACACAGAAACAGACAAACTAGACACACAACATAGAATGCCCACCCAGCTCACGTCCTGACCAACACTAAAACAAGCACAACACATAAGAACTCTGGTCAGGACGTGACAATCAGGATGTGTTAAAATGAACCAGGGTGGAGCGACCTTAACGAGGTTTATCAGGATGTGTTCAAATGAACCAGGGTGGAGCGACCTTAAAGAGGTTTATCAGGATGTGTTGAAATGAACCAGGGTGGAGCGACCTTAAAGAGGTTTATCAGGATGTGTTCAAATGAACCAGGGTGGAGCGACCTTAAAGAGGTTTATCAGGATGTGTTGAAATGAACCAGGGTGGAGCGACCTTAAAGAGGTTTATCAGGATGTGTTCAAATGAACCAGGGTGGAGCGACCTTAAAGAGGTTTATCAGGATGTGTTGAAATGAACCAGGGTGGAGCGACCTTAATGAGGTTTATCAGGATGTGTTGAAATGAACCAGGGTGGAGCGACCTTAAAGAGGTTTATCAGGATGTGTTAAAATGAACCAGGGTGGAGCGACCTCAAAGAGGTTTATCAGGATGTGTTCAAATGAACCAGGGTGGAGCGACCTTAAAGAGGTTTATCAGGATGTGTTAAAATGAACCAGGGTGGAGCGACCTTAAAGAGGTTTATCAGGATGTGTTAAAATGAACCAGGGTGGAGAGACCTTAAAGAGGTTTATCAGGATGTGTTAAAATGAACCAGGGTGGAGCGACCTTAACGAGGTTTATCAGGATGTGTTCAAATGAACCAGGGTGGAGCGACCTTAAAGAGGTTTATCAGGATGTGTAAAAATTAACCAGGGTGGAGCGACCTTAAAGAGGTTTATCAGGATGTGTTAAAATGAACCAGGGTGGAGCGACCTTAAAGAGTTTTATCAGGATGTGTTAAAATGAACCAGGGTGGAGCGATCTTAAAGAGGTTTATCAGGATGTGTTGAAATGAACCAGGGTGGAGCGACCTTAAAGAGGTTTATCAGGATGTGTTAAAATGAACCAGGGTGGAGCGACCTTAAAGAGGTTTATCAGTGTAACGGTTGTCTAAGTCGTCGTCCTCCTCAGACGAGGAGAGGCGAGAAGGATCGGAGGACCAATGTGCAGCGTGGTAAGTTTCCATAATTTAATGACATGAAAACTAGACAAGAATACAAAACAACAAACGTACTAACCGTCACAGTCCCGTGTGGCACAAACACTGACACAGGAAACGACCACCCACCAATCCCCAACACAAAACAAGCCACCTATATATGATTCTCAATCAGGGACATAGATTGACAGCTGCCACTGATTGAGAACCATATTAGGCTGAACACAGAAACAGACAAACTAGACACACAACATAGAATGCCCACCCAGCTCACGTCCTGACCAACACTAAAACAAGCACAACACATAAGAACTCTGGTCAGGACGTGACAATCAGGATGTGTTAAAATGAACCAGGGTGGAGCGACCTTAACGAGGTTTATCAGGATGTGTTGAAATGAACCAGGGTGGAGCGACCTTAAAGAGGTTTATCAGGATGTGTTCAAATGAACCAGGGTGGAGCGACCTTAAAGAGGTTTATCAGGATTTGTAAAAATGAACCAGGGTGGAGCGACCTTAAAGAGGTTTATCAGGATGTGTTGAAATGAACCAGGGTGGAGCGACCTTAAAGAGGTTTATCAGGATGTGTTCAAATGAACCAGGGTGGAGCGACCTTAAAGAGGTTTATCAGGATTTGTAAAAATGAACCAGGGTGGAGCGACCTTAAAGAGGTTTATCAGGATGTGTTGAAATGAACCAGGGTGGAGCGACCTTAAAGAGGTTTATCAGGATGTGTAAAAATTAACCAGGGTGGAGCAACCTTAAAGAGCTTTATCAGGATGTGTTAAAATGAACCAGGGTGGAGCGACCTTAAAGAGGTTTATCAGGATGTGGCTGTGAAGATGAGGAGGTTTATCAGGATGTGGCTGTGAAGATGAGGATGTTTATCAGGATGTGGCTGTGAAGATGAGGAGGTTTGTCAGGATGTGGCTGTGAAGATGAGGAGGTTTGTCAGGATGTGGCTGTGAAGATGAGGAGGTTTATCAGGATGTGGCTGTGAAGATGAGGAGGTTTATCAGGATGTGGCTCTGAAGATGAGGAGGTTTATCAGGATGTGGCTGTGAAGATGAGGAGGTTTGTCAGGATGTGGCTGTGAAGATGAGGAGGTTTATCAGGATGTGGCTGTGAAGATGAGGAGGTTTATCAGGATGTGGCTGTGAAGATGAGGAGGTTTATCAGGATGTGGCTGTGAAGATGAGGAGGTTTGTCAGGATGTGGCTGTGAAGATGAGAAGGTTTATCAGGATGTGGCTGTGAAATTGAGGAGGTTTATCAGGATGTGGCTGTGAAGATGAGGATATTCAGATGTGTCAGTGCTCAGATGGTCAGACGAGCCCCGAGGCCAAAACAGGGGGAAATGTGTCCTTGTGATTCCCAGAAGTCCCAAATGGCACCCTATTCTTAATGGCAGCCAGGGCTCTGGATAAAAGTAGTGTACTATATAGGGACAAGGGTGCCATTTGGGACTTAGATTCTGTCTCACAATCCCTTGACACGACTGGTTTTCTTTCATCAATTACTTAGAACGGGATTCAAAGTGGAGGTAATGTGTCTGGTACAAATGTTTACTTCTGATTAAGGCCATCTGTCTCACTGTGACCAGTCTGATAGAGGATGTCTGTCTCACTGTGACCAGTCTGATGGAGGCTGTCTGTCTCACTGTGACCGGTCTGATGGATGCTGTCTCACTGTGACCAGTCTGATAGAGGCTGTCTGTCTCACTGTGACCGGTCTGATGGATGCTGTCTGTCTCACTGTGACCGGTCTGATGGATGCTGTCTCACTGTGACCAGTCTGATGGAGGCTGTCTGTCTCACTGTCACCAGTCTGATAGAGGCTGTCTGTCTCCACTGTCACCAGTCTGATGGAGACTGTCTGTCTCACTGTCACCAGTCTGATAGGGGCTGTCTGTCTCACTGTCACCAGTCTGATGGAGGCTGTCTGTCTCACTGTCACCAGTCTAAAAGAGGCTGTCTGTCTCACTGTCACCAGTCTGATAGAGGCTGTCTGTCTCACTGTCACCAGTCTGATAGAGGCTGTCTGTCTCACTGTCACCAGTCTGATGGAGGATGTCTGTCTCACTGTGACCAGTCTGATGGAGGCTGTCTGTCTCACTGTGACCGGTCTGATGGATGCTGTCTCACTGTGACCAGTCTGATAGAGGCTGTCTGTCTCACTGTGACCGGTCTGATGGATGCTGTCTGTCTCACTGTGACCGGTCTGATGGATGCTGTCTCACTGTGACCAGTCTGATGGAGGCTGTCTGTCTCACTGTCACCAGTCTGATAGAGGCTGTCTGTCTCCACTGTCACCAGTCTGATGGAGACTGTCTGTCTCACTGTCACCAGTCTGATAGGGGCTGTCTGTCTCACTGTCACCAGTCTGATGGAGGCTGTCTGTCTCACTGTCACCAGTCTGATAGAGGCTGTCTGTCTCACTGTCACCAGTCTGATAGAGGCTGTCTGTCTCACTGTCACCAGTCTGATAGAGGCTGTCTGTCTCACTGTCACCAGTCTGATGGAGGCTGTCTGTCTCACTGTGACCAGTCTGATAGAGGCTGTCTCACTGTCACCAGTCTGATGGAGGCTGTCTGTCTCACTGTCACCAGTCTGATAGAGGCTGTCTGTCTCACTGTCACCAGTCTGATAGAGGCTGTCTGTCTCACTGTCACCAGTCTGAGGGAGTCTGTCTCACTATCACCAGTCTGATAGAGGCTGTCTGTCTCACTGTGACCAGTCTGATAGAGGCTGTCTCACTGTCACCAGTCTGATGGAGGCTGTCTGTCTCACTGTCACCAGTCTGATGGAGGCTGTCTGTCTCACTGTCACCAGTCTGATAGAGGCTGTCTGTCTCACTGTCACCAGTCTAATAGAGGCTGTCTGTCTCACTGTCACCAGTCTGATGGAGGCTGTCTGTCTCACTGTCACCAGTCTGATAGAGGCTGTCTGTCTCACTGTCACCAGTCTAATAGAGGCTGTCTGTCTCACTGTCACCAGTCTGATAGAGGCTGTCTGTCTCACTGTCACCAGTCTGATGGAGGCTGTCTGGCTCATTGTCACTAGTCTGATAGAGGCTGTCTGTCTCACTGTCACCAGTCTGATAGAGGCTGTCAGTCTCACTGTGACCAGTCTGATGGAGGCTGTCTGTCTCACTGTCACCAGTCTGATAGAGGCTGTCTGTCTCACTGTGACCAGTCTGATGGAGGCTGTCTGTCTCACTGTCACCAGTCTGATGGAGGCTGTCTGGCTCACTGTCACTAGTCTGATAGAGGCTGTCTGTCTCACTGTGACCAGTCTGATGGAGGCTGTCTGTCTCACTGTCACCAGTCTGATAGAGGCTGTCTGGCTCACTGTCACTAGTCTGATAGAGGCTGTCTGTCTCACTGTGACCAGTCTGATAGAGGCTGTCTGTCTCACTGTCACCAGTCTGATAGAGGCTGTCTGTCTCACTGTGACCAGTCTGATGGAGGCTGTCTGTCTCACTGTCACCAGTCTGATAGAGGCTGTCTGTCTCACTGTGACCAGTCTGATGGAGGCTGTCTGTCTCACTGTCACCAGTCTGATGGAGGCTGTCTGTCTCACTGTCACCAGTATGATAGAGGCTGTCTGGCTCACTGTCACCAGTCTGATAGAGGCTGTCTGGCTCACTATCACCAGTCTGATGGAGGCTGTCTGGCTCACTGTCACCAGTCTGATAGAGGCTGTCTGTCTCACTGTCACCAGTCTGATGGAGGCTGTCTGTCTCACTGTCACCAGTCTGATAGAGGCTGTCTGTCTCACTGTCACCAGTCTGATGGAGGCTGTCTGTCTCACTGTCACCAGTCTGATAGAGGCTGTCTGTCTCACTGTCACCAGTCTGAGGGAGGCTGTCTGTCTCACTGTCACCAGTCTGATAGAGGCTGTCTGTCTCACTGTAACCAGTCTGATAGAGGCTGTCTGTCTCACTGTCACCAGTCTGATGGAGGCTGTCTGTCTCACTGTCACCAGTCTGATAGAGGCTGTCTGTCTCACTGTCACCAGTCTGAGGGAGTCTGTCTCACTGTCACCAGTCTGATAGAGGCTGTCTGTCTCACTGTCACCAGTCTGAGGCTGTCTGTCTCACTGTCACCAGTCTGAGGCTGTCTGTCTCACTGTCACCAGTCTGATAGAGGCTGTCTGGCTCACTGTCACCAGTCTGATAGAGGCTGTCTGGCTCACTGTCACCAGTCTGATAGAGGCTGTCTGGCTGTCTGTCACCAGTCTGATAGAGGCTGTCTGGCTCACTGTCACCAGTCTGATAGAGGCTGTCTGTCTCACTGTCACCAGTCTGATAGAGGCTGTCTGTCTCACTGTCACCAGTCTGATAGAGGCTGTCTGTCTCACTGTCACCAGTCTGATAGAGGCTGTCTGGCTCACTGTCACCAGTCTGATGGAGGCTGTCTGTCTCACTGTCACCAGTCTGATAGAGGCTGTCTGTCTCACTGTCACCAGTCTGATAGAGGCTGTCTGTCTCACTGTTACCCGTCTGATGGATGCTGTCTGTCTCACTGTCACCAGTCTGATAGAGGCTGTCTGTCTCACTGTCACCAGTCTGATAGAGGCTGTCTGTCTCACTGTCACCAGTCTGATAGAGGCTGTCTGTCTCACTGTTACCCGTCTGATGGATGCTGTCTGTCTCACTGTCACCAGTCTGATAGAGGCTGTCTGTCTCACTGTCACCAGTCTGATAGAGGCTGTCTGTCTCACTGTCACCAGTCTGAGGGAGTCTGTCTCACTGTCACCAGTCTGATAGAGGCTGTCTGTCTCACTGTCACCAGTCTGAGGCTGTCTGTCTCACTGTCACCAGTCTGATAGAGGCTGTCTGTCTCACTGTCACCAGTCTGATAGAGGATGTCTGTCTCACTGTCACCAGTCTGATGGAGGCTGTCTGTCTCACTGTCACCAGTCTGATGGAGACTGTCTGGCTCACTGTCACCAGTCTGATGGAGGCTGTCTGTCTCACTGTCACCAGTCTGATGGAGACTGTCTGGCTCACTGTCACCAGTCTGATGGAGGCTGTCTCACTGTCACCAGTCTGATGGAGGCTGTCTCACTGTCACCAGTCTGATAGAGGCTGTCTCACTGTCACCAGTCTGATGGAGGCTGTCTGTCTCACTGTCACCAGTCTGATAGAGGCTGTCTGTCTCACTGTCACCAGTCTGATAGAGGCTGTCTGTCTCACTGTCACCAGTCCGATAGAGGCTGTCTCACTGTCACCAGTATGATGGAGGCTGTCTGTCTCACTGTCACCAGTCTGATAGAGGCTGTCTGTCTCACTGTCACCAGTCTGATAGAGGCTGTCTCACTGTCACCAGTCTGATGGAGGCTGTCTGTCTCACTGTCACCAGTATGATGGAGGCTGTCTGTCTCACTGTCACCAGTCTGATAGAGGCTGTCTGTCTCACTGTCACCAGTCTGATAGAGGCTGTCTCACTGTCACCAGTCTGATGGAGGCTGTCTGTCTCACTGTCACCAGTATGATGGAGGCTGTCTGTCTCACTGTCACCAGTCTGATGGAGGCTGTCTGTCTCACTGTTACCAGTCTGATAGAGGCTGTCTGTCTCACTGTCACCAGTATGATGGAGGCTGTCTCACTGTCACCAGTCTGATGGAGGCTGTCTGTCTCACTGTTACCAGTATGTTGTGATTTGATAGAGGAACAGGAGAGGAGTGTAGTTCGGTTATGATGCAGATTTCTGCTCTTATGTCAGATGTATTTTCGTCAACACTCATGGACAGGTTCTGTAATCCTACATACAGTATGACACACAGTGATGTGCATAGTGAGAGACGGCTGAAATGTTTACCAATTTCAACAGATTTGTTTTTACTTTTCCCTCCGTCCACACGTCTCACTTGCCACTATACTGTGACTGATAGAGAATGTGTTTGGGTGGGTGAGTCAGTCACTGTCGCAACACCAGTGGAAATACCTGGTTTCTATCAGGGCCTACAACAAGATGGGATGTTATTGTAAACATGGTCGATATTTCATGGATGAATAAACTGGGTTGAACAGAAGTGGTTTGTCAGTGTACAAGATGAGACAAAAGCATTGTGACCTCACCACTCCCAGCATTCTCAAACAGGAAATACCAAACAGAAGTTTTAGTAGCTCCTTTTCAATAAGCGATAAACATAACGAGTGGGTTTTTTATTCGCGGTTGGGGAAAGAATAACAGAGCTTTTCTAACGTCTGTGACAGGGGGGAAACTTAGCTTGCTGAACAATTAGCGTAATTAGCCCATTACCACCTCACAAATAAACACGGATGGCATGAACTGGTAACACCAACAGGATGCTCAATAAAAGTCTGATTTTTAAGTGGAATTTTTGATGTGGATATTGGAATAGTGAGAGTGACTAGCATCCAGCTCATACTTATTCAAGCAATACAGGCAGCAATACAGGCAGCAATACAGGCAGCAATACAGGCAGCAATACAGGCAGCAATACAGGCAGCAATACAGGCAGCAATACAGACAGCAATACAGACAGCAATACAGGCAGCAATACAGGCAGCAATACAGACAGCAATACAGACAGCAATACAGGCAGCAATACAGGCAGCAATACAGACAGTAATACAGGCAGCAACACAGGCAGCAATACAGGCAGCAATACAGGCATCAATACAGGCAGCAATACAGGCAGCAATACAGGCACAATACAGGCAGCAATACAGGCAGCAATACAGGCAGCAATACAGGCAGCAATACAGGCAGCAATACAGGCAGCAATACAGGCAGCAATACAGGCAGAATGCAGGCAGCAATACAAACAGCAATACAGGCAGCAATACAGGCAGCAATACAGGCAGCAATACAGGCAGCAATACAGGCAGCAATACAGGCACAATACAGGCAGCAATACAGGCAGCAATACAGGCACAATACAGGCAGCAATACAGGCACAATACAGGCAGCAAAACAGGCAGCAATACAGGCAGCAATACAGGCACAATACAGGCAGCAATACAGGCAGCAATACAGGCACAATACAGGCAGCAATACAGGCAGCAATACAGGCACAATACAGGCAGCAATACAGGCACAATACAGGCAGCAATACAGGCAGCAATACAGGCAGCAATACAGACAGCAATACAGGCAGCAATACAAACAGCAATACAGGCAGCAATACAGGCAGCAATACAGGCAGCAGTAAAGGCAGCAATACAGGCACAATACAGGCAGCAATACAAACAGCAATACAGGCAGCAATACAAACAGCAATACAGGCAGCAATACAAGCAGCAATACAGGCAGCAATACAAGCAGCAATACAGGCATCAATAATGAATCAATAGTGAATATGTTAATGTCTTCTATGTTGTTAGTGAATGTAACATGATGAACTGACTCGCTTTAATGTGTATGATGTGTGAATGTATGTGTATGTGATTATTTTAATGGAAAGTGATGTCAAAGAAAAATGTCCATCCTGGATGGCCAATAAAGTTTTATTCTATTCTAAGATATATGGATGTAAATCATCCCCCTGAATCTGTCCGCTTGGCATCTATCTAACCTAATTGTGAGGATTATCTAAGGGTTGATGAAAGAACCACTGGTAATGAGTGGGTCAGTGTATTCCTGTCTTTCTCTGTCTTCCTCCCATCAGTAACTAATGTTCTGGGCCTGAGATGGATTCATATATTGGATTCTTCCAACCCATTTATTACAGCTCAAAACAACACGTATTGGATTCTTCTAACCCAGTGAAGTGATACAGAGAAGATGTGTTTTCTGTCAGTCCATCAAGATAAATGGGACGATGAACTCAGAGAAATCACATCTCAAATCCCACTCTCAAAACTCCTCCTCGTCCTCTCATCTCTCCTCCTTATATTCTCATCTCTCCTCCTCATCTTCCCATCTCTCCTCCTCATCGTCCCATCTCTCCTCCTCATCCTCCCATCTCTCCTCCTCATCCTCCCATCTCTCCTCCTCATCCTCCCATCTCTCCTCCTCATCCTCCCATCTCTCCTCCTCATCCTCCCATCTCTCCTCCTCGTCCTCCCATCTCTCCTCCTCATCCTCCCATCTCTCCTCCTCGTCCTCCCATCTCTCCTCCTCATCCTCCCATCTCTCCTCCTCATCCTCCCATCTCTCCTCCTCGTCCTCCCATCTCTCCTCCTCATCCTCCCATCTCTCCTCCTCATCCTCCCATAACTTTTGGGTGGTTGAGAGAATGTCAAGAGTGTGCAAAGCTGTCATCAAGGCAAAGGGTGGCTACTTTGAAGAATCTCAAATATAAAATGTGATTTGTTTAACACTTTTTTGGTTACTACGTGGTTCCACATGTGTTACTTCATAGTTTTGATGTCCTCACTATTATTCCACAATGTAGAAATGTATCGAATCCCTGAGTTGACAAGGTAAGAATCTGTCGTTCTGCCCCTGAACAAGGCAGTTAACCCACTGTTCCCCGGTAGGCCGTTATTGCAAATAAGAATTTGTTCTTAACTGACTTGCCTTGTTAAATAAAGGTTACATTTAAAATATATATATATATATTTGGTGCAAAGTTGAGGAGAAATGCCCCTTCCTTACAGATATATACTGGAGGAATCATACATGGAGGCTGGGAGACTTAGTGACCATCCAAGAACACAGATTAGACTGAGTAGCTATTCAATGTAGACATGAGACACTGAAGAGCCAATGGATGACCTGTAATGTGATGCAGCATCTTGTGGTCTGAAGAGACAATGGATGAACTGTAATGTGATGCAGCATCTTGTGGTCTGAAGAGACAATGGATGAACTGTAATGTGATGCAGCATCTTGTGGTCTGAAGAGACAATGGATGAACTGTAATGTGATGCAGCATCTTGTGGTCTGAAGAGACAATGGATGAACTGTAATGTGATGCAGCATCTTGTGGTCTGAAGAGACAATGGATGAACTGTAATGTGATGCAGCATCTTGTGGTCTGAAGAGACAATGGATGAACTGTAATGTGATGCAGCATCTTGTGGTCTGAAGAGACAATGGATCAACTGTAATGTGATGCAGCATCTTGTGGTCTGAAGAGACAATGGATGAACTGTAATGTGATGCAGCATCTTGTGGTCTGAAGAGACAATGGATGAACTGTAATGTGATGCAGCATCTTGTGGTCTGAAGAGACAATGGATCAACTGTAATGTGATGCAGCATCTTGTGGTCTGAAGAGACAATGGATGGACTGTAATGTGATGCAGCATCTTGTGGTCTGAAGAGACAATGGATGAACTGTAATGTGATGCAGCACCGTGTGGTCTGAAGAGACAATGGATGAACTGTAATGTGATGCAGCATCTTGTGGTCTGAAGAGACAATGGATGAACTGTAATGTGATGCAGCATCTTGTGGTCTGACGAGACAATGGATGAACTGTAATGTGATGCAGCATCGTGTGGTCTGAAGAGACAATGGATGAACTGTAATGTGATGCAGCATCTTGTGGTCTGAAGAGACAATGGATGAACTGTAATGTGATGCAGCATCTTGTGGTCTGAAGAGACAATGGATGAACTGTAATGTGATGCAGCATCTTGTGGTCTGAAGAGACAAATGGATGAACTGTAATGTGATGCAGCATCTTGTGGTCTGAAGAGACAATGGATGAACTGTAATGTGATGCAGCATCTTGTGACCTGAAGAGACAATGGATCAACTGTAATGTGATGCAGCATCTTGTGGTCTGAAGATGAACGTGAGCCTAAGCAGCCAGAACCAATACGCTTCCAGTCTCTCGTGCTCCAGGAACAGGCGTTGAGTTGGAGAGAAGGAGGGAAACAGTCAGTTAAGGAGAGAGGAAGAGGCAGATCAATTGTATTTTCAGCAGAATCCGTCTTGCCTGGGTGTCCACTTACCTGTACATAATGTTGACGTGTGCTCTGCTTTCCAGCCGCCATCACCATCAAACACAGAATGAATCACGCTTCACGCAGCTCACCAAATCATGCCGTAATCATTGGATGTTTGGAGGTGTTTGCTGCAAGCAATTTATCTGTGTGAGTGGCTACTGAGCGAGTTGGCTGGCGAGACCTTATATCTATCTCTGCCTATTTCTGTCTCTGTGTGATCATGGAAACGGGAGGATTGGAAGAAAAGGGACCCCACAGCTCCCAGCAGCACTGAACCAGCAGACTGTGTATTCCAAATGCCACCCTTTTCCCTAAATAGTGAACTACTTTTGACCAGAGTCATATGGGCTACTGTATAGGGAATAGGGTTTCATTTGGGGCGTATTGCTTTATCTAAGGACTTCAGTGGGTTGAGCACCTGGTCCGCAGCCTGATCTACACAATCTATTCAGTCAGCTACAGAACAGATTACAGAGAGCAATAAGGGCTTAGGAGACTGTCAGAGGAGAGGTTTGCAACGCGATGGGGGAATTATCCCATACAGATGTAGGATCCTAATTTAAGCCAGTGTGCAGCAGCAGAAAGGATTATAATGAATGTGTGGATTATAATTAATGGGGTAACTGAAGTCTCACTTTCTTTTTTTTTTTTAAATGGGAATGACAAACTTTAGAAGCTTTTTTAACACCCTACATCTGTAGACGTGGAGGGTCAGACAGGTCCTAGAAGTTCCAAAGGGAACCAACAAAGTCCCTAGACAGGTTTTTGCAGGGTAGGCTACTGGGTATGACTGATTCAGCACTTGAGAAGCCCTTGGTTTGTACTCAGCCCACGTTTTGTTAGGCTGACTGGATGTTTGCTAACAAATCAATCCAGCCTGATTATGTGTCTCAGATATTACATCAAATACCAGTTGGATAACAAAGTATAGATCCCAAAATCATTGCGAATGAATAACATGTATGTAACATACATTTGTGCAATCGTAGATGTGTTACATAATGATTCAGCGACACAAACTGGTGTCACTGTGAACAATCAAAACATTCAGAAAAAGAAGAGGAAGGAGAAAAAGAAGAAGAAGAAGAAGGAGAAGAAGAAGAAGAAGGAGGAGAAGAAGAAGAAGAAGCAAGAGAAGAAGAAGAAGGAAAAGAAGAAGAAGAAGAAGAAGAAGAAGGAGTAGGAGAAGAAGGAGAAGAAGAAGAAGAAGAAGAAGAAGGAGAAGAAGAAGAAGAAGAAGAAGAAGAAGAAGAAGAAGAAGAAGAAGAAGGAGAAGAAGAAGAAGAAGAAGGAGAAGGAGAAGAAGAAGGAGAAGAAGAAGAAGAAGAAGAAGAAGAAGCTGGTCTTGATGTAATTAAATCTGAGAAGTATAATCCATTCTTAGCCGAGGCATGTGACGCACCAATACTGAACTAGTGTCTGCACTACTAACAACCTTATTCAACTCAACGATTCAACTTTATGAGCAGAAGTCAAATCACAGGCTGTAAGAGATAACTTAGCTATTCAATTTGATTTGGAATTTTAGGACCCTTTTAATAAAAATAAAAGTAAAGAAATAAATATTTGATGAAACATTGCATTTGGCCTTACTGCTATTAGCCCATAGAAACACATTGAATAACAGATTCATGAAAGAAAACATTCTAAAGGAAGTTTGTTTTTAAGTGTCTGTCCTAATATCTGAGAGATATGAGAAATATCAGGATATTATTTAAAAAAAATGTGTTGACAAATTAAACTCCTTTTCTTAGCCCCTAACTGCTTCCATATACAGTAAACGTCCATTCATTGTTTTAACTGGTACCAGCTACATTCAGGAGAGTGTTGTCCATTCATTGTTTTAACTGGTACTGAGCTACGTTCAGGAGAGTGTTGTCCATTCATTGTTTTAACTGGTACCAGGCTACATTCAGGAGAGTGTTGTCCATTCATTGTTTTAACTGGTACCAGGCTACGTTCAGGAGAGTGTTGTCCATTCATTGTTTTAACTGGTACCAGGCTACATTCAGGAGAGTGTCGTCCATTCATTGTTTTAACTGGTACCAGGCTACATTCAGGAGAGTGTTGTCCATTCATTGTTTTAACTGGTACCAGGCTACATTCAGGAGAGTGTCGTCCATTCATTGTTTTAACTGGTACCAGGCTACATTCAGGAGAGTGTTGTCCATTCATTGTTTTAACTGGTACCAGGCTACATTCAGGAGAGTGTTGTCCATTCATTGTTTTAACTGGTACCAGGCTACATTCAGGAGAGTGTTGTCCATTCATTGTTTTAACTGGTACCAGGCTACATTCAGGAGAGTGTTGTCCATTCATTGTTTTAACTAGTACCGAGCTACGTTCAGGAGAGTGTTGTCCATTCATTGTTTTAACTGGTACCAGGCTACATTCAGGAGAGTGTTGTCCATTCATTGTTTTAACTGGTACCAGGCTACATTCAGGAGAGTGTTGTCCATTCATTGTTTTAACTGGTACCAGGCTACATTCAGGAGAGTGTTGTCCATTCATTGTTTTAACTGGTACCAGGCTACGTTCAGGAGAGTGTTGTCCATTCATTGTTTTAACTGGTACCAGGCTACGTTCAGGAGAGTGTTGTCCATTCATTGTTTTAACTGGTACCTGGCTACGTTCAGGAGAGTGTTGTCCATTCATTGTTTTAACTGGTACCAGGCTACGTTCAGGAGAGTGTTGTCCATTCATTGTTTTAACTGGTACCAGGCTACGTTCAGGAGAGTGTTGTCCATTCATTGTTTTAACTGGTACCAGGCTACGTTCAGGAGAGTGTTGTCAATTCATTGTTTTAACTGGTACCAGCTACATTCAGGAGAGTGTTGTCCGTTCATTGTTTTAACTGGTACCAGGCTACATTCAGGAGAGTGTCGTCCATTCATTGTTTTAACTGGTACCAGGCTACATTCAGGAGAGTGTTGTCCATTCATTGTTTTAACTGGTACCAGGCTACATTCAGGAGAGTGTCGTCCATTCATTGTTTTAACTGGTACCAGGCTACATTCAGGAGAGTGTTGTCCATTCATTGTTTTAACTGGTACCAGGCTACATTCAGGAGAGTGTTGTCCATTCATTGTTTTAACTGGTACCAGGCTACATTCAGGAGAGTGTTGTCCATTCATTGTTTTAACTGGTACCAGGCTACATTCAGGAGAGTGTTGTCCATTCATTGTTTTAACTAGTACCGAGCTACATTCAGGAGAGTGTTGTCCATTCATTGTTTTAACTGGTACCAGGCTACATTCAGGAGAGTGTTGTCCATTCATTGTTTTAACTGGTACCAGGCTACATTCAGGAGAGTGTTGTCCATTCATTGTTTTAACTGGTACCAGGCTACATTCAGGAGAGTGTTGTCCATTCATTGTTTTAACTGGTACCAGGCTACGTTCAGGAGAGTGTTGTCCATTCATTGTTTTAACTGGTACCAGGCTACGTTCAGGAGAGTGTTGTCCATTCATTGTTTTAACTGGTACCAGGCTACGTTCAGGAGAGTGTTGTCCATTCATTGTTTTAACTGGTACCAGGCTACGTTCAGGAGAGTGTTGTCCATTCATTGTTTTAACTGGTACCAGGCTACGTTCAGGAGAGTGTTGTCCATTCATTGTTTTAACTGGTACCAGGCTACGTTCAGGAGAGTGTTGTCCATTCATTGTTTTAACTGGTACCAGGCTACGTTCAGGAGAGTGTTGTCCATTCATTGTTTTAACTGGTACCAGGCTACGTTCAGGAGAGTGTTGTCCATTCATTGTTTTAACTGGTACCAGGCTACGTTCAGGAGAGTGTTGTCAATTCATTGTTTTAACTGGTACCAGCTACATTCAGGAGAGTGTTGTCCGTTCATTGTTTTAACTGGTACCAGGCTACGTTCAGGAGAGTGTTGTCCATTCATTGTTTTAACTGGTACCAGCTACATTCAGGA
>NC_092096.1:11771531-11794031 GCF_045679555.1 Salvelinus alpinus
ACAGTTTGTGGAAGGCCCTTTCCTGTTTCAGCATGGTAATGCCCTCATGCACAAAGTGAGGTCCATACAGAAATTATTTGTAGAGATTGGTGTGGAAGAACTTGACTGGCCTGCACAGAGCCCTGACCTCAACCCCATCGAACACGTTTTGGGATGAATTGGAATCGCCGACTGCGAGCCATGTCTAGGCGCCAAACATCAGCGCCCGACCTCACTAATGCTCTTGTTGCTGAATGGAAGCAAGTCCCCCACAGCAATGTTCTAACATCTAGTGGAAAGCCTTCCCAGAAGAGTGGAGGCTGTTATAGCAGCAAAGTGGGGACCAACTCCATATTAATGCCCATGATTTTGGAATGAGATATTTGACTAGCAGGTGTCCACACACTTTTAGTCATGTAGTGTAGGTGTTCCCTTGTCCAGGTGGGAAAGGGCAGTGTGGAGTGCAATAGAGATTGCATCATCTTTGGATTGCATCATTTCTGAAGTGGGTCCAGGGTGTCTGGGATGATGGTGTTGATGTGAGCCGTGACCAGCCTTTCAAAGCATTTCATGGCTACAGATGTGACGCTACGGGTCGGTAGTCATTAAGGCAGGTTACCTTGGCGTTCTTGGGCACAGGGACTATGGTGGTCTGTTTGAAACATGTAGGTATTACAGGCTGGGTCAAGGAGAGTTTGAAAATGTCAGATATGATGACTCAACTCATCACAGCCCGTTAAAACAGACTGTAGAGAACACCTGACAAACAGGGTCCCCTCTGTGAGATCTTCATTAGACTTCCCCAAACAACACCACTGATACAAAAGGAAGAAAATGGCTTCCATTGTTATTGTTGTTGTTTTCAACTGTCTGATGACTGAACAGACCAGGTGCTACCACAGATTCAAATCCAAATGTTATGAAGCAGGACACTAGTCTATCTCTGGGCTATTGGGGAATTCCGTCCATACACAAAAAGGAAGACATACAGTGTCCTAGACCGTCTATATTCACACCATCTGTGTCCTGTTCCTGGCTGTATCCATGGTTATTTGAGGAGAATGAATTGACCACAGCAGGGAGACCACTCTGACAGAGAAGAGTTAGCAGCATGTATCACCCAGGGAGACCACTCTAACAGAGAAGAGTTAGCAGCATGTATCACCCAGGGAGACCACTCTGACAGAGAAGAGTTAGCAGCATGTATCACCCAGGGAGACCACTCTAACAGAGAAGAGTTAGCAGCATGTATCACCCAGGGAGACCACTCTGACAGAGAAGAGTTAGCAGCATGTATCACCCAGGGAGACCACTCTGACAGAGAAGAGTTAGCAGTATGTATCACCCAGGGAGACCACTCTGACAGAGAAGAGTTAGCAGCATGTATCACCCAGGGAGACCAATCTAACAGAGAAGAGTTAGCAGCATGTATCACCCAGGGAGACCACTCTAACAGAGAAGAGTTAGCAGCATGTATCACCAAGGGAGACCACTCTAACAGAGAAGAGTTAGCAGCATGTATCACCCAGGGAGACCACTCTGACAGAGAAGAGTTAGCAGCATGTATCACCCAGGGAGACCACTCTGACAGAGAAGAGTTAGCAGCATGTATCACCCAGGAAGACCACTCTGACAGAGAAGAGTTAGCAGCATGTATCACCCAGGGAGACCACTCTGACAGAGAAGAGTTAGCAGCATGTATCACCCAGGGAGACCACTCTGACAGAGAAGAGTTAGCAGCATGTATCACCCAGGGAGACCACTCTAACAGAGAAGAGTTAGCAGCATGTATCACCCAGGGAGACCACTCTGACAGAGAAGAGTTAGCAGCATGTATCACCCAGGGAGACCACTCTGACAGAGAAGAGTTAGCAGCATGTATCACCCAGGGAGACCACTCTGACATAGAAGAGTTAGCAGCATGTATCACCCAGGGAGACCACTCTGACAGAGAAGAGTTAGCAGCATGTATCACCCAGGGAGACCACTCTGACAGAGAAGAGTTAGCAGTATGTATCACCCAGGGAGACCACTCTAACAGAGAAGAGTTAGCAGCATGTATCACCCAGGGAGACCACTCTGACAGAGAAGAGTTAGCAGCATGTATCACCCAGGGAGACCACTCTGACAGAGAAGAGTTATCAGCATGTATCACCCAGGGAGACCACTCTAACAGAGAAGAGTTAGCATCATGTATCACCCAGGGAGACCACTCTGACAGAGAAGAGTTAGCATCATGTATCACCCAGGGACACCACTCTGACAGAGAAGAGTTAGCAGCATGTATCACCCAGGGAGACCACTCTGACAGAGAAGAGTTAGCATCATGTATCACCCAGGGAGACCACTCTGACAGAGAAGAGTTAGCATCATGTATCACCCAGGGAGACCACTCTGACAGAGAAGAGTTATCAGCATGTATCACCCAGGGAGACCACTCTGACAGAGAAGAGTTAGCAGTATGTATCACCCAGGGAGACCACTCTGACAGAGAAGAGTTAGCAGCATGTATCACCCAGGGAGACCACTCTGACAGAGAAGAGTTAGCAGCATGTATCACCCAGGGAGACCACTCTAACAGAGAAGAGTTAGCAGCATGTATCACCCAGGGAGACCACTCTGACAGAGAAGAGTTAGCAGCATGTATCACCCAGGGAGACCACTCTGGCAGAGAAGAGTTAGCAGCATGTATCACCCAGGGAGACCACTCTGACAGAGAAGAGTTAGCAGCATGTATCACCCAGGGAGACCACTCTGACAGAGAAGAGTTAGCAGCATGTATCACCCAGGGAGACCACTGACAGAGAAGAGTTAGCAGCATGTATCACCCAGGGAGACCACTCTGACAGAGAAGAGTTAGCAGCATGTATCACCCAGGGAGACCACTCTAACAGAGAAGAGTTAGCAGCATGTATCACCCAGGGAGACCACTCTGACAGAGAAGAGTTAGCAGCATGTATCACCCAGGGAGACCACTCTGACAGAGAAGAGTTAGCAGCATGTATCACCCAGGGAGACCACTGACAGAGAAGAGTTAGCAGCATGTATCACCCAGGGAGACCACTCTGACAGAGAAGAGTTAGCAGCATGTATCACCCAGGGAGACCACTCTAACAGAGAAGAGTTAGCAGCATGTATCACCAAGGGAGACCACTCTAACAGAGAAGAGTTAGCAGCATGTATCACCCAGGGAGACCACTCTGACAGAGAAGAGTTAGCAGCATGTATCACCCAGGGAGACCACTCTGACAGAGAAGAGTTAGCAGCATGTATCACCCAGGAAGACCACTCTGACAGAGAAGAGTTAGCAGCATGTATCACCCAGGGAGACCACTCTGACAGAGAAGAGTTAGCAGCATGTATCACCCAGGGAGACCACTCTGACAGAGAAGAGTTAGCAGCATGTATCACCCAGGGAGACCACTCTAACAGAGAAGAGTTAGCAGCATGTATCACCCAGGGAGACCACTCTGACAGAGAAGAGTTAGCAGCATGTATCACCCAGGGAGACCACTCTGACAGAGAAGAGTTAGCAGCATGTATCACCCAGGGAGACCACTCTGACATAGAAGAGTTAGCAGCATGTATCACCCAGGGAGACCACTCTGACAGAGAAGAGTTAGCAGCATGTATCACCCAGGGAGACCACTCTGACAGAGAAGAGTTAGCAGTATGTATCACCCAGGGAGACCACTCTAACAGAGAAGAGTTAGCAGCATGTATCACCCAGGGAGACCACTCTGACAGAGAAGAGTTAGCAGCATGTATCACCCAGGGAGACCACTCTGACAGAGAAGAGTTATCAGCATGTATCACCCAGGGAGACCACTCTAACAGAGAAGAGTTAGCATCATGTATCACCCAGGGAGACCACTCTGACAGAGAAGAGTTAGCATCATGTATCACCCAGGGACACCACTCTGACAGAGAAGAGTTAGCAGCATGTATCACCCAGGGAGACCACTCTGACAGAGAAGAGTTAGCATCATGTATCACCCAGGGAGACCACTCTGACAGAGAAGAGTTAGCATCATGTATCACCCAGGGAGACCACTCTGACAGAGAAGAGTTATCAGCATGTATCACCCAGGGAGACCACTCTGACAGAGAAGAGTTAGCAGTATGTATCACCCAGGGAGACCACTCTGACAGAGAAGAGTTAGCAGCATGTATCACCCAGGGAGACCACTCTGACAGAGAAGAGTTAGCAGCATGTATCACCCAGGGAGACCACTCTAACAGAGAAGAGTTAGCAGCATGTATCACCCAGGGAGACCACTCTGACAGAGAAGAGTTAGCAGCATGTATCACCCAGGGAGACCACTCTGGCAGAGAAGAGTTAGCAGCATGTATCACCCAGGGAGACCACTCTGACAGAGAAGAGTTAGCAGCATGTATCACCCAGGGAGACCACTCTGACAGAGAAGAGTTAGCAGCATGTATCACCCAGGGAGACCACTGACAGAGAAGAGTTAGCAGCATGTATCACCCAGGGAGACCACTCTGACAGAGAAGAGTTAGCAGCATGTATCACCCAGGGAGACCACTCTAACAGAGAAGAGTTAGCAGCATGTATCACCCAGGGAGACCACTCTGACAGAGAAGAGTTAGCAGCATGTATCACCCAGGGAGACCACTCTGACAGAGAAGAGTTAGCAGCATGTATCAACCAGGGAGACCACTGACAGAGAAGAGTTAGCAGCATGTATCACCCAGGGAGACCACTCTGACAGAGAAGAGTTAGCAGCATGTATCACCCAGGGAGACCACTCTAACAGAGAAGAGTTAGCAGCATGTATCACCCAGGGAGACCACTCTGACAGAGAAGAGTTAGCAGCATGTATCACCCAGGAAGACCACTCTGACAGAGAAGAGTTAGCAGCATGTATCACCCAGGGAGACCACTCTGACAGAGAAGAGTTAGCAGCATGTATCACCCAGGGAGACCACTCTGACAGATAAGAGTTAGCAGCATGTATCACCCAGGGAGACCACTCTAACAGAGAAGAGTTAGCAGCATGTATCACCCAGGGAGACCACTCTGACAGAGAAGAGTTAGCAGCATGTATCACCCAGGGAGACCACTCTGACAGAGAAGAGTTAGCAGCATGTATCACCCAGGGAGACCACTCTGACAGAGAAGAGTTAGCAGCATGTATCACCCAGGGAGACCACTCTGACAGAGAAGAGTTAGCAGCATGTATCACCCAGGGAGACCACTCTGACAGAGAAGAGTTAGCAGTATGTATCACCCAGGGAGACCACTCTAACAGAGAAGAGTTAGCAGCATGTATCACCCAGGGAGACCACTCTAACAGAGAAGAGTTAGCAGCATGTATCACCCAGGGAGACCACTCTGACAGAGAAGAGTTAGCAGCATGTATCACCCAGGGAGACCACTCTGACAGAGAAGAGTTAGCAGCATGTATCACCCAGGGAGACCACTCTGACAGAGAAGAGTTAGCAGCATGTATCACCCAGGGAGACCACTCTGACAGAGAAGAGTTAGCAGCATGTATCACCCAGGGAGACCACTCTGACAGAGAAGAGTTAGCAGTATGTATCACCCAGGGAGACCACTCTAACAGAGAAGAGTTAGCAGCATGTATCACCCAGGGAGACCACTCTGACAGAGAAGAGTTAGCAGCATGTATCACCCAGGGAGACCACTCTGACAGAGAAGAGTTATCAGCATGTATCACCCAGGGAGACCACTCTAACAGAGAAGAGTTAGCATCATGTATCACCCAGGGAGACCACTCTGACAGAGAAGAGTTAGCATCATGTATCACCCAGGGAGACCACTCTGACAGAGAAGAGTTAGCATCATGTATCACCCAGGGACACCACTCTGACAGAGAAGAGTTAGCAGCATGTATCACCCAGGGAGACCACTCTGACAGAGAAGAGTTAGCAGCATGTATCACCCAGGGAGACCACTCTGACAGAGAAGAGTTAGCAGCATGTATCACCCAGGGAGACCACTCTAACAGAGAAGAGTTAGCAGCATGTATCACCCAGGGAGACCACTCTGACAGAGAAGAGTTAGCAGCATGTATCACCCAGGGAGACCACTCTGACAGAGAAGAGTTAGTAGCATGTATCACCCAGGGAGACCACTCTGACAGAGAAGAGTTAGCAGCATGTATCACCCAGGGAGACCACTCTGACAGAGAAGAGTTAGCAGCATGTATCACCCAGGGAAACCACTCTGACAGAGAAGAGTTAGCAGTATGTATCACCCAGGGAGACCACTCTAACAGAGAAGAGTTAGCAGCATGTATCACCCAGGGAGACCACTCTAACAGAGAAGAGTTAGCAGCATGTATCACCCAGGGAGACCACTCTGACAGAGAAGAGTTAGCAGCATGTATCACCCAGGGAGACCACTCTGACAGAGAAGAGTTAGCAGCATGTATCACCCAGGGAGACCACTCTGACAGAGAAGAGTTAGCAGCATGTATCACCCAGGGAGACCACTCTGACAGAGAAGAGTTAGCAGCATGTATCACCCAGGGAGACCACTCTGACAGAGAAGAGTTAGCAGTATGTATCACCCAGGGAGACCACTCTAACAGAGAAGAGTTAGCAGCATGTATCACCCAGGGAGACCACTCTGACAGAGAAGAGTTAGCAGCATGTATCACCCAGGGAGACCACTCTGACAGAGAAGAGTTATCAGCATGTATCACCCAGGGAGACCACTCTAACAGAGAAGAGTTAGCTTCATGTATCACCCAGGGAGACCACTCTGACAGAGAAGAGTTAGCATCATGTATCACCCAGGGAGACCACTCTGACAGAGAAGAGTTAGCATCATGTATCACCCAGGGACACCACTCTGACAGAGAAGAGTTAGCAGCATGTATCACCCAGGGAGACCACTCTGACAGAGAAGAGTTAGCATCATGTATCACCCAGGGAGACCACTCTGACAGAGAAGAGTTAGCATCATGTATCACCCAGGGAGACCACTCTGACAGAGAAGAGTTATCAGCATGTATCACCCAGGGAGACCACTCTGACAGAGAAGAGTTATCAGTATGTATCACCCAGGGAGACCACTCTGACAGAGAAGAGTTAGCAGCATGTATCACCCAGGGAGACCACTCTGACAGAGAAGAGTTAGCAGCATGTATCACCCAGGGAGACCACTCTAACAGAGAAGAGTTAGCAGCATGTATCACCCAGGGAGACCACTCTAACAGAGAAGAGTTAGCAGCATGTATCACCCAGGGAGACCACTCTGACAGAGAAGAGTTAGCAGCATGTATCACCCAGGGAGACCACTCTGACAGAGAGGAGTTATTAGCATGTATCACCCAGGGAGACCACTCTGGCAGAGAAGAGTTAGCAGCATGTATCACCCAGGGAGACCACTCTGACAGAGAAGAGTTAGCAGCATGTATCACCCAGGGAGACCACTCTGACAGAGAAGAGTTAGCAGCATGTATCACCCAGGGAGACCACTGACAGAGAAGAGTTAGCAGCATGTATCACCCAGGGAGACCACTCTGACAGAGAAGAGTTAGCAGCATGTATCACCCAGGGAGACCACTCTAACAGAGAAGAGTTAGCAGCATGTATCACCCAGGGAGACCACTCTGACAGAGAAGAGTTAGCAGCATGTATCACCCAGGGAGACCACTCTGACAGAGAAGAGTTAGCAGCATGTATCACCCAGGGAGACCACTCTGACAGAGAAGAGTTAAATGGCCTCCATTTTCACAGTGTCGTTCAGTAGGGGGGAGGTGAGCGGAGAGAAACCGTCCTCCCAGATCATTTCCCTGGTCACTGCTCTGGTCTCTGCTCTGGTCACTGCTCTGGTCTCTGCTCTGGTCACTGCTCTGGTCTCTGCTTTGGTCACTGCTCTGGTCACTGCTCTGGTCACTGCTCTGGTTTCTGGTCTCTGCTCTGGTCACTGCTCTGGTCACTGCTCTGGTCACTGCTCTGGTCACTGCTCTGGTCACTGGTCTGGTCACTAATCTGGTCACTGCTCTGGTCACTGCTCTGGTCACTGCTCTGGTCTCTGGTCACTGCTCTGGTCTCTGGTCACTGCTCTGGTCTCTGCTCTGGTCACTGCTCTGGTCTCTGCTCTGGTCACTGCTCTGGTCTGGTCTCTGCTCTGGTCTCTGGTCTGGTCACTGCTCTGGTCTCTGGTCTGGTCTCTGGTCTGGTTTCTGGTCTGGTCTCTGGTCTGGTCTCTGCTCTGGTCTCTGGTCTGGTCTCTGGTCTGGTCTCTGGTCACTGCTCTGGTCACTGCTCTTGTCACTGCTCTGGTCACTGCTCTGGTCACTGGTCTGGTCTCTGCTCTGGTCACTGGTCTGGTCTCTGGTCTCTGCTCTGGTCTCTGGTCTGTTCTCTGGTCTGGTCTCTGGTCTGGTCTCTGCTCTGGTCTCTGCTCTGGTCACTGCTCTGGTCACTGCTCTGGTCACTGCTCTGGTCTCTGGTCTGGTCTCTGGTCACTGCTCTGGTCACTGCTCTGGTCACTGGTCTCTGCTCTGGTCACTGCTCTGGTCACTGCTCTGGTCACTGGTCACTGCTCTGGTCACTGCTCTGGTCACTGCTCTGGTCTCTGGTCACTGCTCTGGTCTCTGCTCTGGTCACTGCTCTGGTCACTGCTCTGGTCACTGCTCTGGTCACTGCTCTGGTCTCTGGTCACTGCTCTGGTCACTGCTCTGGTCACTGCTCTGGTCACTGATCTGGTCACTGCTCTGGTCTCTGCTCTGGTCTCTGCTCTGGTCACTGCTCTGGTCTCTGGTCACTGCTCTGGTCACTGCTCTGGTCACTGCTCTGGTCTCTTCTCTGGTCACTGCTCTGGTCTCTGGTCACTGCTCTGGTCACTGCTCTGGTCACTGATCTGGTCACTGCTCTGGTCTCTGGTCACTGCTCTGGTCTCTGCTCTGGTCACTGCTCTGGTCACTGCTCTGGTCTCTGGTCACTGCTCTGGTCACTGATCTGGTCTCTGGTCACTGCTCTGGTCTCTGCTCTGGTCACTGCTCTGGTCACTGCTCTGGTCTCTGGTCACTGCTCTTGTCACTGCTCTGGTCACTGCTCTGGTCACTGCTCTGGTCACTGCTCTGGTCACTGCGCTGGTCTCTGGTCACTGCTCTGGTCACTGCTCTGGTCACTGCTCTGGTCACTGCTCTGGTCTCTGGTCTGGTCACTGCTCTGGTCACTGCGCTGGTCTCTGGTCTCTGCTCTGGTCACTGCTCTGGTCACTGCTCTGGTCACTGGTCTGGTCTCTGGTCTGGTCACTGCTCTGGTCACTGCTCTGGTCACTGCTCTGGTCACTGCGCTGGTCTCTGGTCTCTGCTCTGGTCACTGCTCTGGTCACTGCTCTGGTCACTGGTCTGGTCTCTGCTCTGGTCACTGCTCTGGTCACTGCTCTGGTCACTGCTCTGGTCACTGCTCTGGTCACTGCTCTTGTCACTGCTCTGGTCACTGGTCTGGTCACTGCTCTGGTCACTGCTCTGGTCACTGCTCTGGTCTCTGCTCTGGTCACTGCTCTGGTCTCTGGTCTGGTCACTGCTCTGGTCACTGCTCTGGTCACTGGTCTGGTCACTGCTCTGGTCTCTGGTCTGGTCACTGGTCTGGTCTCTGCTCTGGTCACTGCTCTGGTCTCTGGTCTGGTCTCTGCTCTGGTCACTGCTCTGGTCACTGCTCTGGTCTCTGGTCTGGTCACTGCTCTGGTCTCTGGTCTGATCAGAGAGGTAGAAGTAGAATATCCTGGAGGTGAGAGTGTGAATTACTATTTAGGCCAATGATGTAGTCCTCCTACCAACTGCTGTCCAGATGGACTTTATTCTGCTTCAGAAACATTATTCTTGGGATTATTTACTGTCTTGTACAGTTTAATTGTTCAGTCAGCTTTCAGGCAATGCATGGTGCCAAGTCAATGTACTGTACATACATATTAATAAAATCACTAATCACAAGTCTGACATAACTCTTCCACTGGTGATCTACTGTAACTGTCATTTATTTGATCAGTTTAGCGTACTTCAATCTGGTTGGATGAGCAGTTCCACCTCCAACTGATCCCCCCTCCTTATCATTATCAGTGAACTACCAAACTACTCACTGGCCCTACTCATCGCCTCGCCGTGAAACAAGATAACATTAACCTCCTGAAACGGCTGTTGCTCTGAAGACACATGTTGGGAAGAGTCGCTGTGAATATCAAAGTGAAATGAAGTAGGACATGTTGAGCGTTTGGCAGATGGGTCCCTGCGGCTCTCACGGGCGATTTCAGCACAGATCTCAATTAGCTGCTTCACTGATTTATTTCATCTGCCATTATCTCAGCCTATTATGATTTAAAATGGAAATGGCACAAAGGAAGGAAGGAAGGAAGGAAGGAAGGAAGGAAGGATGGAAAGGATGGAAAGGAAGGAAGGAAGGATGGAAAGGATGGAAAGGAAGGAAGGAAGGAAGGAAGGAAGGAAGGAAGGAAGGAAGGAAGGAAGGAAGGAAGGAAGGAAGGAAGGAAGGAAGGAAGGAAGGAAGGAAGGATGGAAGCAAGGAAGCAAGGAAGCAAGGAAGCAAGGAAGCAAGGAAAAAGGGGACTAGATTGACAGAGAAAACTAAATCCTGAATATTTTGGTTCCCCCAACTGGACGACGACAGTGCCGAGAGCGACAGGGTTTTGAAAATAAAGACCCAGAACGTTACACCTGACGGAACACTTAAAATTAAAACTCAAAGTGTCATAAAGACACGGAGGTTTACACTGATTAAATCATTGATTAGGGAAATATTTAATGCAGCCCTGAATGTTAAATTACAGCAACATCGAGAAATAATGAAAACGTCACCAGAACATAAAAGAGTCTCTTTCTCAATAGTGTAATGACTCTTTTGATTGTTACTCTGCCGTTTGGCATCCCTCACCCTCAGGTCTTCATATCTAATATCAGTATCTAGAAACAACATACCTAGAGAGGCCTCTCATCCCTCACGCTCAGGTCATGATATCTAATATCAGTATCTATAAACAACATACCTAGAGAGGCCTCTCATCCCTCACGCTCAGGTCATGATATCTAATATCAGTATCTATAAACAACATACCTAGAGAGGCCTCTCATCCCTCACCCTCAGGTCATCATATCTAATATCAGACATTCCCTGTACCTTCATACTCTCTCCTGTCCTATCCTGGCCATACACAGTGATGAGAAGGTGTCAGAGCATCCTACCACCACCCTCCCTCTCTTATGATCATGGATCAAGTCTTGACAATCCAATATACTGTTACATGACATAGAAGGTACATAGAGAGAAAGAGGTAAGGTCTCTCTCTCTCCCCTATCCAGTCCTGATCATACACAGCGATGAGGTGTCAGACATTCCCCTGTGACATCATCCTCTCTCCTATGATCATAGATGAATGATAAAACTCTATGGAATCCAGGAGGCCCATGCTGTGTTGTGAGAGGAGATAGCACCATACCCTATCCATCATGGCAGACAGGCTACAATAATTACACCCCTACCTCCAATAGATTCTGTCACATTCTGAAGAGCTCCTCCACTTTTGGTTGGAAAACAAAGCAATTTCCTTTAAAACATTTTATTTTCTAGTCCCCCCCCCCCCCCAAGGGCTTCCAGTGGATGGAATCTTTAATTTGGTACCCAAGCCCATCAATTACCTTGTTTTCTCGCTCCAGCATATTAGGCAGATGTAATTGATTGTGCGTGTTGTGTGGTGTGGGCTGCCTTGATAACGGCCAGAGAGATGGCTAGATGATCTGAGGAGCCCCTTCATCTGTGTAACTAGTAGATGATCTGAGAAGCCCCTTCATCTGTGTAACTAGCAGATGATCTGAGAAGCCCTTCATCTGTGTAACTAGTAGATGAACTGAGAAGCCCCTTCATCTGTGTAACTAGCAGATGATCTGAGAAGCCCCTTCATCTGTGTAACTAGTAGATGATCTGAGAAGCCCCTTCATCTGTGTAACTAGTAGATGATCTGAGAAGCCCCTTCATCTGTGTAACTAGTAGATGATCTGAGAAGCCCCTTCATCTGTGTAACTAGTAGATGATCTGAGAAGCCCCTTCATCTGTGTAACTAGTAGATGATCTGAGAAGCCCCTTCATCTGTGTAACTAGTAGATGATCTGAGAAGGCCCTTCATCTGTGTAACTAGTAGATGATCTGAGGAGCCCTTCATCTGTGTAACTAGTAGATGATCTGAGAAGCCCTTCATCTGTGTAACTAGTAGATGATCTGAGAAGGCCCTTCATCTGTGTAACTAGCAGATGATCTGAGAAGCCCCTTCATCTGTGTAACTAGTAGATGATCTGAGGAGCCCCTTCATCTGTGTAACTAGTAGATGATCTGAGGAGCCCCTTCATCTGTGTAACTAGTAGATGATCTGAGAAGCCCCTTCATCTGTGTAACTAGTAGATGATCTGAGAAGCCCCTTCATCTGTGTAACTAGTAGATGATCTGAGAAGCCCTTCATCTGTGTAACTAGTAGATGATCTGAGAAGCCCCTTCATCTGTGTAACTAGTAAATGATCTGAGAAGCCCTTCATCTGTGTAACTAGTAGATGATCTGAGAAGCCCCTTCATCTGTGTAACTAGTAGATGAACTGAGAAGCCCCTTCATCTGTGTAACTAGTAGATGATCTGAGAAGCCCTTCATCTGTGTAACTAGTAGATGATCTGAGAAGCCCTTCATCTGTGTAACTAGTAGATGATCTGAGAAGCCCCTTCATCTGTGTAACTAGTAGATGATCTGAGAAGCCCCTTCATCTGTGTAACTAGTAGATGATCTGAGAAGCCCCTTCATCTGTGTAACTAGTAGATGATCTGAGAAGCCCCTTCATCTGTGTAACTAGTAGATGATCTGAGAAGCCCTTCATCTGTGTAACTAGTAGATGAACTGAGAAGCCCCTTCATCTGTGTAACTAGTAGATGATCTGAGAAGCCCCTTCATCTGTGTAACTAGTAGATGATCTGAGAAGCCCTTCATCTGTGTAACTAGTAGATGATCTGAGAAGCCCTTCATCTGTGTAACTAGTAGATGATCTGAGAAGCCCTTCATCTGTGTAACTAGTAGATGAACTGAGAAGCCCCTTCATCTGTGTAACTAGTAGATGATCTGAGAAGCCCTTCATCTGTGTAACTAGTAGATGATCTGAGAAGCCCCTTCATCTGTGTAACTAGTAAATGATCTGAGAAGCCCTTCATCTGTGTAACTAGTAGATGATCTGAGAAGCCCCTTCATCTGTGTAACTAGTAGATGAACTGAGAAGCCCCTTCATCTGTGTAACTAGTAGATGATCTGAGAAGCCCTTCATCTGTGTAACTAGTAGATGATCTGAGAAGCCCTTCATCTGTGTAACTAGTAGATGATCTGAGAAGCCCCTTCATCTGTGTAACTAGTAGATGATCTGAGAAGCCCCTTCATCTGTGTAACTAGTAGATGATCTGAGAAGCCCCTTCATCTGTGTAACTAGTAGATGATCTGAGAAGCCCCTTCATCTGTGTAACTAGTAGATGATCTGAGAAGCCCTTCATCTGTGTAACTAGTAGATGAACTGAGAAGCCCCTTCATCTGTGTAACTAGTAGATGATCTGAGAAGCCCCTTCATCTGTGTAACTAGTAGATGATCTGAGAAGCCCTTCATCTGTGTAACTAGTAGATGATCTGAGAAGCCCTTCATCTGTGTAACTAGTAGATGATCTGAGAAGCCCTTCATCTGTGTAACTAGTAGATGAACTGAGAAGCCCCTTCATCTGTGTAACTAGTAGATGATCTGAGAAGCCCTTCATCTGTGTAACTAGTAGATGATCTGAGAAGCCCCTTCATCTGTGTAACTAGTAAATGATCTGAGAAGCCCTTCATCTGTGTAACTAGTAGATGATCTGAGAAGCCCCTTCATCTGTGTAACTAGTAGATGATCTGAGAAGCCCCTTCATCTGTGTAACTAGTAGATGATCTGAGAAGCCCTTCATCTGTGTAACTAGTAGATGATCTGAGAAGCCCTTCATCTGTGTAACTAGTAGATGATCTGAGAAGCCCCTTCATCTGTGTAACTAGTAGATGATCTGAGAAGCCCCTTCATCTGTGTAACTAGTAGATGATCTGAGAAGCCCCTTCATCTGTGTAACTAGTAGATGATCTGAGAAGCCCCTTCATCTGTGTAACTAGTAGATGATCTGAGAAGCCCTTCATCTGTGTAACTAGTAGATGAACTGAGAAGCCCCTTCATCTGTGTAACTAGTAGATGATCTGAGAAGCCCCTTCATCTGTGAACTAGTAGATGATCTGAGAAGCCCTTCATCTGTGTAACTAGTAGATGATCTGAGAAGCCCTTCATCTGTGTAACTAGTAGATGATCTGAGAAGCCCTTCATCTGTGTAACTAGTAGATGAACTGAGAAGCCCCTTCATCTGTGTAACTAGTAGATGATCTGAGAAGCCCCTTCATCTGTGTAACTAGTAGATGATCTGAGAAGCCCTTCATCTGTGTAACTAGTAAATGATCTGAGAAGCCCCTTCATCTGTGTAACTAGTAAATGATCTGAGAAGCCCCCTCATCTGTGTAACTAGTAGATGATCTGACACATTGAATGGTTGGTTAGTTGAATGTTTGTTGACACATTGAATGGTTGGTTAGTTGAATGTTTGTTGACACATTGAATGGTTGGTTAGTTGACAGTTTGTTGACACATTGAATGGTTGGTTAGTTGAATGTTTGTTTGTCGACACATTGAACGGTTGGTTAGTTGACTGTTTGTTGACACATTTCTAACTGTGAAAGCTTTGAATCTTGTGTTTTATGGAAGGTAAATGGGGCGCAGCCATCAGAGAGGGGGAGAGAGAGAGAGAGAGAGAGAGAGAGAGAGAGAGAGAGAGAGAGAGAGAGAGAGAGAGAGAGAGAGAGGGACGGAGAGAGGGACGGAGAGGGGGACGGAGAGGGACGGAGAGATAGAGAGAGGGGGACGGAGAGAGTGAGAGAGACACGGAGAGAGAGAGAGAGACACGGAGAGAGAGAGAGAGAGACACGGAGAGAGGGGGACGGAGAGGGACAGAGAGAGAGAGAGACGGACAGACAGACAGACAGACACAGAGAGAGAGAGACGGAGAGGGACAGAGAGAGAGACACAGAGAGAGAGAGACGGAGAGGGACAGAGAGAGAGAGACAGAGAGGGACAGAGAGAGAGAGACAGAGAGGGACAGAGAGAGAGAGACAGAGAGGGACAGAGAGAGAGAGACAGAGAGGGACAGAGAGAGAGAAACAGAGAGAGAGAGACAGAGAGGGACAGAGAGAGAGAGAGAGAGAGGGACAGAGAAAGAGAGAGAGAGAGAGGGACAGAGAGAGAGAGAGAGAGAGAGGGACAGAGAGAGAGAGAGAGAGAGGGACAGAGAAAGAGAGACAGAGAGGGACAGAGAGAGAGAGACCCAGAGTCTCTCAGAGCGTTCACAGTCAGCCCACTGACACCCCTATCAGACCACAGCAAAATCACAGTCTACTTGAACAGAGCAATACTCAATCATGAGGCATCAAAGCCAAAGGAACTGAGTAACATTAAGAAATGCTATAGATGGAAGGAATGCAGTTTGGAAACCTACCAAAAAACAATTAGGCAACAGCAAATTCAATCCCTTTTAGACAACTTCCTGGGTAAAATGTTCCACTGCAATAGTGAAGGTGTAAACTTGGCAGTAGAAAATCTTAACAGTATATTTGACCTCTCAGCTTCCCTATCAAATCTAAAAATCTCAAATAGAAAACCGAAGAAAATGAACAACAATGACAAATGGTTTGATAAAGAATGCAAAAATCTAAGAAATAAATTGAGAAACCTGTCCAACCAAAAACATAGAGACCCGGAAAACCTGAGTCTACGCCTTCACTATGGTGAATCACTAAAACAATACAGAAATACACTACGGAAAAAGAAGGAACAGCACGTCAGAAATCAGCTCAATGTAATTGAAGAATCCATAGACGCTAACCAATTCTGGGAAAATTGGAAAACACTAAACAAACAACAACACGAAGAATTATCTATCCAAAATGGAGATGTATGGGTAAACCACTTCTCCAATCTTTTTGGCTCTATAACAAAGAATAAAGAGCAAAAACATATACATGATCAAATACAAATCCTAGAATCAACTATTAAAGACTACCAGAACCCACTGGATTCTCCAATTACCTTGAATGAGTTACAGGACAAAATAAAAACCCTCCAACCCAAAAAGGCCTGTGGTGTTGATGGTATCCTTAATGAAATGATCAAATATACAGACAACAAATTCCAATTGGCTATATTAAAACTCTTTAACATCGTCCTTAGCTCTGGCATCTTCCCCAATATTTGGAACCAAGGATTGATCACCCCAATCCACAAAAGTGGAGACAAATTTGACCCCAATAACTACCGTGGAATATGCGTCAACAGTAACCTTGGGAAAATACTCTGCATTATCATTAACAGCAGACTCGTACATTTCCTCAATGAAAACAATGTACTGAGCAAATGTCAAATTGGCTTTTTACCAAATTACCGTACAACAGACCATGTATTCACCCTACACACCCTAATTGACAACCAAACAAACCAAAACAAAGGCAAAGTCTTCTCATGCTTTGTTGATTTCAAAAAAGCCTTCGACTCAATTTGGCATGAGGGTCTGCTATACAAATTGATGGAAAGTGGTGTTGGGGGAAAAACATACGACATCATAAAATCCATGTACACAAACAACAAGTGTGCGGTTAAAATTGGCAAAAAACACACACATTTCTTCACACAGGGTCGTGGGGTGAGACAGGGATGCAGCTTAAGCCCCACCCTCTTCAACATATATATCAACGAATTGGCGCGGGCACTAGAACAGTCTGCAGCACCCGGTCTCACCCTACTAGAATCCGAAGTCAAATGTCTACTGTTTGCTGATGATCTGGTGCTTCTGTCACCAACCAAGGAGGGCCTACAGCAGCACCTAGATCTTCTGCACAGATTCTGTCAGACCTGGGCCCTGACAGTAAATCTCAGTAAGACCAAAATAATGGTGTTCCAAAAAAGGTCCAGTCGCCAGGACCACAAATTCCATCTAGACACCGTTGCCCTAGAGCACACAAAAAACTATACATACCTCGGCCTAAACATCAGCACCACAGGTAGCTTCCACAGAGCTGTGAACGATCTGAGAGACAAGGCAAGAAGGGCATTCTATGCCATCAAAAGGAACATAAATTTCAACATACCAATTAGGATCTGGCTAAAAATACTTGAATCAGTCATAGAGCCCATCGCCCTTTATGGTTGTGAGGTCTGGGGTCCGCTCACCAACCAAGATTTCACAAAATGGGACAAACACCAAATTGAGACTCTGCATGCAGAATTCTGCAAAAATATCCTCCGTGTACAACGTAGAACACCAAATAATGCATGCAGAGCAGAATTAGGCCGATACCCACTAATTATCAAAATCCAGAAAAGAGCCGTTAAATTCTACAACCACCTAAAAGGAAGCGATTCCCAAACCTTCCATAACAAAGCCATCACCTACAGAGAGATGAACCTGGAGAAGAGTCCCCTAAGCAAGCTGGTCCTAGGGCTCTGTTCACAAACACAAACACACCCCACAGAGCCCCAGGACAACAGCACAATTAGACCCAACCAAATCATGAGAAAACAAAAAGATAATTACTTGACACATTGGAAAGAATTAACAAAAAAACAGAGCAAACTAGCATGCTATTTGGCCCTAAACAGAGAGTACACAGTGGCAGAATACCTGACCACTGTGACTGACCCAAACTTAAGGAAAGCTTTGACTATGTACAGACTCAGTGAGCTTAGCCTTGCTATTGAGAAAGGCCGCCGTAGGCAGACATGGCTCTCAAGAGAAGACAGGCTATGTGCTCACTGCCCACAAAATGAGGTGGAAACTGAGCTGCACTTCCTAACCTCCTGCCCAATGTATGACCATATTAGAGAGACATATTTCCCTCAGATTACACAGATCCACAAAGAATTCGAAAACAAATCCAATTTTGATAAACTCCCATATCTACTGGGTGAAATTCCACAGTGTGCCATCACAGCAGCAAGATTTGTGACCTGTTGCCACAAGAAAAGGGCAACCAGTGAAGAACAAACACCATTGTAAATACAACCCATATCTATGTTTATTTATTTTAACTTGTGTGCTTTAACCATTTGTACATTGTTACAACACTGTATATATATAATATGACATTTGTAATGTCTTTATTGTTTTGAAACTTCTGTATGTGTAATGTTTACTGTTAATTTTTATTGTTTATTTCACTTTTGTATATTATCTACCTCACTTGCTTTGGCAATGTTAACACATGTTTCCCATGCCAATAAAGCCCCTTGAATTGAAATTGAATTGAATTGAATTGACAGAGAGAGAGAGAGAGACAGAGAGGGACAGAGAGAGAGACAGAGAGGGACAGAGAGAGAGACAGAGAGGGACAGAGAGAGAGAGAGAGAGGGACAGAGAGAGAGAGAGAGAGAGAGAGAGAGAGGGGGAGATAGAGGGACAGAGGGACAGAGAGAGAGGGGGAGATAGAGGGACAGAGAGAGCGAGAAGGAGAGAGAGGAATCCATTCAAATAATACTTACGGCAAAAATACAATTTTCTACACCAGTGGTGTGTTTTGTCTTCACCTCAGGATCCTTCTGCCTCACACACTTCATGTTGTGACATGTTTTGATCCAGTTTTGATTGAAAACCTCGTGCTGTCTTTTTGAGAGGTTATCAAACATAGTCATTGGATCAAGCTTTAGATTTGTCGAAATCCAAAACTGACTTTCAATGTTGGATCAAAATTCTGTACAGCACATCCGATCAGAACAATGATCCAAGTACATCGCTGCCTGTCTGACAGACCAACCAACCTGCACATGTCCTCTACGCTTGTTGTTATTGTTCAATGTACGGTTATTTTAACCCTTTGTTATTGTTGTCCCGTTGACAATATTGATTATTATTATTAATTATGTTCATATTTGAAATCTTCAAGTAAGCTTTGGCAATATGTATATTGTTACATCACGCCAATAAAGCAAACTGAATTGAAACCAACAGTAGTGAGACGCAGGCAGAGGAGATTTAGTGACATAATTAACTGAGAGGGAAAAAAGCCATTTTTTTTCTGGCATTAAACAATGTAGAACAATTAGTATGAATAATGTATGTTACACTGTGTCAATTACGTTCAGAACCAAAGTTAACTGAACTAAATCATTCATTTCAATAAAGTTCACAGACACATAGAAATATATATGTTATAAATTAAATTAGATACGCTCTACATGGACATGGACATATAGATCATCATCATGGAGCTGGGCATATAGATCAACATGGAGCTGGGCATATAGATCAACATGGAGCTGGACATATAGATCATCTTGGAGCTGGACATATAGATCATCATGGAGCTGGACATATAGATCATCATGGAGCTGGACATATAGATCAACATGGAGCTGGACATATAGATCAACATGGAGCTGGACATATAGATCAACATGGAGCTGGACATATAGATCATCATGGAGCTGGACATATAGATCATCATGGAGCTGGACATATAGATCATCATGGAGCTGGACATATAGATCAACATGGAGCTGGACATATAGATCAACATGGAGCTGGACATATAGATCAACATGGAGCTGGACATATAGATCAACATGGAGCTGGACATATAGATCATCATGGAGCTGGACATATAGATCATCATGGAGCTGGACATATAGATCATCATGGAGCTGGACATATAGATCATCATGGAGCTGGACATATAGATCATCATGGAGCTGGACATATAGATCAACATGGAGCTGGACATATAGATCATCATGGAGCTGGACATATAGATCAACATGGAGCTGGACATATAGATCATCATGGAGCTGGACATATAGATCATCATGGAGCTGGACATATAGATCAACATGGAGCTGGACATATAGATCATCATGGAGCTGGACATAAAGATCATCATGGAGCTGGACATATAGATCATCATGGAGCTGGACATATAGATCATCATGGAGCTGGACATATAGATCATCATGGAGCTGGACATATAGATCATCATGGAGCTGGACATATAGATCATCATGGAGCTGGACATATAGATCATCATGGAGCTGGACATATAGATCATCATGGAGCTGGACATATAGATCAACATGGAGCTGGACATATAGATCATCATCATGGAGCTGGACATATAGATCAACATGGAGCTGGACATATAGATCATCATGGAGCTGGACATAAAGATCAACATGGAGCTGGACATATAGATCATCATGGAGCTGGACATAAAGATCAACATGGGGCTGGACATATAGATCATCATGGAGCTGGACATATAGATCATCATGGAGCTGGACATATAGATCATCATGGAGCTGGACATATAGATCATCATGGAGCTGGACATATAGATCATCATGGAGCTGGACATATAGATCATCATGGAGCTGGACATATAGATCATCATGGAGCTGGACATATAGATCATCATGGAGCTGGACATATAGATCAACATGGAGCTGGACATATAGATCATCATGGAGCTGGACATATAGATCATCTTGGAGCTGGACATATAGATCATCATGGAGCTGGACATATAGATCATCATGGAGCTGGACATATAGATCATCATGGAGCTGGACATATAGATCATCATGGAGCTGGACATATAGATCATCATGGAGCTGGACATATAGATCATCATGGAGCTGGACATATAGATCATCATGGAGCTGGACATATAGATCATCATGGAGCTGGACATATAGATCATCATGGAGCTGGACATATAGATCAACATGGAGCTGGACATATAGATCATCATGGAGCTGGACATATAGATCATCATGGAGCTGGACATATAGATCAACATGGAGCTGGACATATAGATCATCATGGAGCTGGACATATAGATCATCATGGAGCTGGACATATAGATCATCATGGAGCTGGACATATAGATCATCATGGAGCTGGACATATAGATCATCACCATGGAGCTGGACATATAGATCATCATGGAGCTGGACATATAGATCATCATGGAGCTGGACATATAGATCAACATGGAGCTGGACATATAGATCATCATGGAGCTGGACATATAGATCATCATGGAGCTGGACATATAGATCATCATGGAGCTGGACATATAGATCAACATGGAGCTGGACATATAGATCAACATGGAGCTGGACATATAGATCATCATCAATAATGTGCTTGTCTGTGTGAAAGAGAAACCATCTCTGTGTCTTGGCTATAATCTATATCTTATTTACGGTTTACTTATACAAGGCATTTCCTGGAATTTATAATTAAACCGTAAATGACATCAATGTGTATCACTGCATGGAAATGTACTACATGTCAGAACTGAAATCCCACCGACTATAAGAAGGCAAGTCAAACGGAGGCATTGCATCAGAACAACGTTTTCTCTTCTATCAGGCTGATGAAACAGCAGCACAACACCGTCCTTAACACCCCGAGGACACCGCCTGCCAGAAAGATGTTACAGTAGAGAACAGAGAAGGAGAAGACCACCGTCCTTTACACCCTGAGGACACCGCCTGCCAGAAAGATGTTACAGTAGAGAACAGAGAGAGAGAAGACCACCGTCCTTTACACCCTGAGGACACCGCCTGCCGGAAAGATGTTACAGTAGAGAACAGAGAGAGAGAAGACCACCGTCCTTTACACCCTGAGGATAGAGAACAGAGAGGGAGAAGACCACCGTCCTTAACACCCTGAGGACACCGCCTGCCAGAAAGATGTTACAGTAGAGAACAGAGAGGGAGAAGACCACCGTCCTTTACACCCTGAGGACACCGCCTGCCAGAAAGATGTTACAGTAGAGAACAGAGAGGGAGAAGACCACCGTCCTTTACACCCTGAGGACACCGCCTGCCAGAAAGATGTTACAGTAGAGAACAGAGAGGGAGAAGACCACCGTCCTTAACACCCTGAGGACACCGCCTGCCAGAAAGATGTTACAGTAGAGAACAGAGAAGGAGAAGACCACCGTCCTTTACACCCTGAGGACACCGCCTGCCGGAAAGATGTTACAGTAGAGAACAGAGAGGGAGAAGACCACCGTCCTTAACACCCTGAGGACACCGCCTGCCAGAAAGATGTTACAGTAGAGAACAGAGAAGGAGAAGACCACCGTCCTTTACACCCTGAGGACACCGCCTGCCAGAAAGATGCTACAGTAGAGAACAGAGAGGGAGAAGACCACCGTCCTTTACACCCTGAGGACACCGCCTGCCGGAAAGATGTTACAGTAGAGAACAGAGAGGGAGAAGACCACCGTCCTTTACACCCTGAGGACACCGCCTGCCAGAAAGATGTTACAGTAGAGAACAGAGAGAGAGAAGACCACCGTCCTTTACACCCTGAGGACACCGCCTGCCAGAAAGATGTTACAGTAGAGAACAGAGAGGGAGAAGACCACCGTCC
>NC_092096.1:11799031-11834031 GCF_045679555.1 Salvelinus alpinus
GTCTGTGACGACCGGTCTCTATAGCCAGCCTGTCCTCTCTGGGCAGCCAGGTTTGTCTGTGACGACCGGTCTCTATAGCCAGACTGTCCTCTCTGGGCAGCCAGGTTTGTCTGTGACGACCGGTCTCTATAGCCAGACTGTCCTCTCTGGGCAGCCAGGTTTGTCTGTGACGACCGGTCTCTATAGCCAGACTGTCCTCTCTGGGCAGCCAGGTTTGTCTGTGACGACCGGTCTCTATAGCCAGACTGTCCTCTCTGGGCAGCCAGGTTTGTCTGTGACGACCGGTCTCTATAGCCAGACTGTCCTCTCTGGGCAGCCAGGTTTGTCTGTGACGACCGGTCTCTATAGCCAGACTGTCCTCTCTGGGCAGCCAGGTTTGTCTGTGACGACCGGTCTCTATAGCCAGACTGTCCTCTCTGGGCAGCCAGGTTTGTCTGTGACGACCGGTCTCTATAGCCAGACTGTCCTCTCTGGGCAGCCAGGTTTGCCTGTGACGACCGGTCTCTATAGCCAGACTGTCCTCTCTGGGCAGCCAGGTTTGTCTGTGACGACCGGTCTCTATAGCCAGACTGTCCTCTCTGGGCAGCCAGGTTTATCTGTGACGACCGGTCTCTATAGCCAGACTGTCCTCTCTGGGCAGCCAGGTTTGCCTGTGACGACCGGTCTCTATAGCCAGACTGTCCTCTCTGGGCAGCCAGGTTTGTCTGTGACGACCGGTCTCTATAGCCAGACTGTCCTCTCTGGGCAGCCAGGTTTGTCTGTGACGACCGGTCTCTATAGCCAGACTGTCCTCTCTGGGCAGCCAGGTTTGTCTGTGACGACCGGTCTCTATAGCCAGACTGTCCTCTCTGGGCAGCCAGGTTTGTCTGTGACGACCGGTCTCTATAGCCAGACTGTCCTCTCTGGGCAGCCAGGTTTGTCTGTGACGACCGGTCTCTATAGCCAGACTGTCCTCTCTGGGCAGCCAGGTTTGTCTGTGACGACCGGTCTCTATAGCCAGACTGTCCTCTCTGGGGAGCCAGGTTTGTCTGTGACGACCGGTCTCTATAGCCAGACTGTCCTCTCTGGGCAGCCAGGTTTGTCTGTGACGACCGGTCTCTATAGCCAGACTGTCCTCTCTGGGGAGCCAGGTTTGTCTGTGACGACCGGTCTCTATAGCCAGACTGTCCTCTCTGGGCAGCCAGGTTTGTCTGTGACGACCGGTCTCTATAGCCAGACTGTCCTCTCTGGGCAGCCAGGTTTGTCTGTGACGACCGGTCTCTATAGCCAGCCTGTCCTCTCTGGGCAGCCAGGTTTGTCTGTGACGACCGGTGTTTATAGCCAGCCTGTCCTCTCTGGGCAGCCAGGTTTGTCTGTGACGACCGGTCTCTATAGCCAGACTGTCCTCTCTGGGCAGCCAGGTTTGTCTGTGACGACCGGTCTCTATAGCCAGACTGTCCTCTCTGGGCAGCCAGGTTTGTCTGTGACGACCGGTCTCTATAGCCAGACTGTCCTCTCTGGGCAGCCAGGTTTGTCTGTGACGACCGGTCTCTATAGCCAGACTGTCCTCTCTGGGCAGCCAGGTTTGTCTGTGACGACCGGTCTCTATAGCCAGACTGTCCTCTCTGGGCAGCCAGGTTTGTCTGTGACGACCGGTCTCTATAGCCAGACTGTCCTCTCTGGGCAGCCAGGTTTGTCTGTGACGACCGGTCTCTATAGCCAGACTGTCCTCTCTGGGCAGCCAGGTTTGTCTGTGACGACCGGTCTCTATAGCCAGACTGTCCTCTCTGGGCAGCCAGGTTTGTCTGTGACGACCGGTCTCTATAGCCAGACTGTCCTCTCTGGGCAGCCAGGTTTGCCTGTGACGACCGGTCTCTATAGCCAGACTGTCCTCTCTGGGCAGCCAGGTTTGTCTGTGACGACCGGTCTCTATAGCCGGACTGTCCTCTCTGGGCAGCCAGGTTTATCTGTGACGACCGGTCTCTATAGCCAGACTGTCCTCTCTGGGCAGCCAGGTTTGCCTGTGACGACTGGTCTCTATAGCCAGACTGTCCTCTCTGGGCAGCCAGGTTTGTCTGTGACGACTGGTCTCTATAGCCAGACTGTCCTCTCTGGGCAGCCAGGTTTGTCTGTGACGACTGGTCTCTATAGCCAGACTGTCCTCTCTGGGCAGCCAGGTTTGTCTGTGACGACCGGTCTCTATAGCCAGACTGTCCTCTCTGGGCAGCCAGGTTTGTCTGTGACGACCGGTCTCTATAGCCAGACTGTCCTCTCTGGGGAGCCAGGTTTGTCTGTGACGACCGGTCTCTATAGCCAGACTGTCCTCTCTGGGCAGCCAGGTTTGTCTGTGACGACCGGTCTCAATAGCCAGACTGTCCTCTCTGGGGAGCCAGGTTTGTCTGTGACGACCGGTCTCTATAGCCAGACTGTCCTCTCTGGGCAGCCAGGTTTGTCTGTGACGACCGGTCTCTATAGCCAGACTGTCCTCTCTGGGCAGCCAGGTTTGTCTGTGACGACTGGTCTCTATAGCCAGACTGTCCTCTCTGGGGAGCCAGGTTTGTCTGTGACGACCGGTCTCTATAGCCAGACTGTCCTCTCTGGGCAGCCAGGTTTGTCTGTGACGACCGGTCTCTATAGCCAGACTGTCCTCTCTGGGCAGCCAGGTTTGTCTGTGACGACCGGTCTCTATAGCCAGACTGTCCTCTCTGGGCAGCCATGTTTGTCTGTGATGACCGGTCTCTATAGCCAGACTGTCCTCTCTGGGCAGCCAGGTTTGTCTGTGACGACCGGTCTCTATAGCCAGACTGTCCTCTCTGGGCAGCCAGGTCTGTCTGTGACGACCGGTCTCTATAGCCAGACTGTCCTCTCTGGGCAGCCAGGTTTGCCTGTGACGACTGGTCTCTATAGCCAGACTGTCCTCTCTGGGCAGCCAGGTTTGCCTGTGACGACCGGTCTCTATAGCCAGACTGTCCTCTCTGGGCAGCCAGGTTTGTCTGTGACGACCGGTCTCAATAGCCAGACTGTCCTCTCTGGGGAGCCAGGTTTGTCTGTGACGACCGGTCTCTATAGCCAGACTGTCCTCTCTGGGCAGCCAGGTTTGTCTGTGACGACCGGTCTCTATAGCCAGACTGTCCTCTCTGGGCAGCCAGGTTTGTCTGTGACGACTGGTCTCTATAGCCAGACTGTCCTCTCTGGGGAGCCAGGTTTGTCTGTGACGACCGGTCTCTATAGCCAGACTGTCCTCTCTGGGCAGCCAGGTTTGTCTGTGACGACCGGTCTCTATAGCCAGACTGTCCTCTCTGGGCAGCCATGTTTGTCTGTGATGACCGGTCTCTATAGCCAGACTGTCCTCTCTGGGCAGCCAGGTTTGTCTGTGACGACCGGTCTCTATAGCCAGACTGTCCTCTCTGGGCAGCCAGGTCTGTCTGTGACGACCGGTCTCTATAGCCAGACTGTCCTCTCTGGGCAGCCAGGTTTGCCTGTGACGACTGGTCTCTATAGCCAGACTGTCCTCTCTGGGCAGCCAGGTTTGCCTGTGACGACCGGTCTCTATAGCCAGACTGTCCTCTCTGGGCAGCCAGGTTTGTCTGTGACGACCGGTCTCTATAGCCAGACTGTCCTCTCTGGGGAGCCAGGTTTGTCTGTGACGACCGGTCTCTATAGCCAGACTGTCCTCTCTGGGCAGCCAGGTTTGTCTGTGACGACCGGTCTCTATAGCCAGACTGTCCTCTCTGGGCAGCCAGGTTTGTCTGTGACGACTGGTCTCTATAGCCAGCCTGTCCTCTCTGGGCAGCCAGGTTTGTCTGTGACGACCGGTCTCTATAGCCAGACTGTCCTCTCTGGGCAGCCAGGTTTGTCTGTGACGACCGGTCTCTATAGCCAGACTGTCCTCTCTGGGGAGCCAGGTTTGTCTGTGACGACCGGTCTCTATAGCCAGACTGTCCTCTCTGGGGAGCCAGGTTTGTCTGTGACGACCGGTCTCTATAGCCAGACTGTCCTCTCTGGGCAGCCAGGTTTGTCTGTGACGACCGGTCTCTATAGCCAGACTGTCCTCTCTGGGCAGCCAGGTTTGTCTGTGACGACCGGTCTCTATAGCCAGACTGTCCTCTCTGGGCAGCCAGGTTTGTCTGTGACGACCGGTCTCTATAGCCAGACTGTCCTCTCTGGGCAGCCAGGTTTGTCTGTGACGACCGGTCTCTATAGCCAGACTGTCCTCTCTGGGCAGCCAGGTTTGTCTGTGACGACCGGTCTCTATAGCCAGACTGTCCTCTCTGGGCAGCCAGGTTTGTCTGTGACGACCGGTCTCTATAGCCAGACTGTCCTCTCTGGGGAGCCAGGTTTGTCTGTGACGACCGGTCTCTATAGCCAGACTGTCCTCTCTGGGCAGCCAGGTTTGTCTGTGACGACCGGTCTCTATAGCCAGACTGTCCTCTCTGGGGAGCCAGGTTTGTCTGTGACGACCGGTCTCTATAGCCAGACTGTCCTCTCTGGGCAGCCAGGTTTGTCTGTGACGACCGGTCTCTATAGCCAGACTGTCCTCTCTGGGCAGCCAGGTTTGTCTGTGACGACCGGTCTCTATAGCCAGCCTGTCCTCTCTGGGCAGCCAGGTTTGTCTGTGACGACCGGTCTCTATAGCCAGACTGTCCTCTCTGGGCAGCCAGGTTTGTCTGTGACGACCGGTCTCTATAGCCAGACTGTCCTCTCTGGGCAGCCAGGTTTGTCTGTGACGACCGGTCTCTATAGCCAGACTGTCCTCTCTGGGCAGCCAGGTTTGTCTGTGACGACCGGTCTCTATAGCCAGACTGTCCTCTCTGGGCAGCCAGGTTTGTCTGTGACGACCGGTCTCTATAGCCAGACTGTCCTCTCTGGGCAGCCAGGTTTGTCTGTGACGACCGGTCTCTATAGCCAGACTGTCCTCTCTGGGCAGCCAGGTTTGTCTGTGACGACCGGTCTCTATAGCCAGACTGTCCTCTCTGGGCAGCCAGGTTTGTCTGTGACGACCGGTCTCTATAGCCAGACTGTCCTCTCTGGGCAGCCAGGTTTGTCTGTGACGACCGGTCTCTATAGCCAGACTGTCCTCTCTGGGCAGCCAGGTTTGCCTGTGACGACCGGTCTCTATAGCCAGACTGTCCTCTCTGGGCAGCCAGGTTTGTCTGTGACGACCGGTCTCTATAGCCAGACTGTCCTCTCTGGGCAGCCAGGTTTATCTGTGACGACCGGTCTCTATAGCCAGACTGTCCTCTCTGGGCAGCCAGGTTTGCCTGTGACGACCGGTCTCTATAGCCAGACTGTCCTCTCTGGGCAGCCAGGTTTGTCTGTGACGACCGGTCTCTATAGCCAGACTGTCCTCTCTGGGCAGCCAGGTTTGTCTGTGACGACCGGTCTCTATAGCCAGACTGTCCTCTCTGGGCAGCCAGGTTTGTCTGTGACGACCGGTCTCTATAGCCAGACTGTCCTCTCTGGGCAGCCAGGTTTGTCTGTGACGACCGGTCTCTATAGCCAGACTGTCCTCTCTGGGCAGCCAGGTTTGTCTGTGACGACCGGTCTCTATAGCCAGACTGTCCTCTCTGGGCAGCCAGGTTTGTCTGTGACGACCGGTCTCTATAGCCAGACTGTCCTCTCTGGGGAGCCAGGTTTGTCTGTGACGACCGGTCTCTATAGCCAGACTGTCCTCTCTGGGCAGCCAGGTTTGTCTGTGACGACCGGTCTCTATAGCCAGACTGTCCTCTCTGGGGAGCCAGGTTTGTCTGTGACGACCGGTCTCTATAGCCAGACTGTCCTCTCTGGGCAGCCAGGTTTGTCTGTGACGACCGGTCTCTATAGCCAGACTGTCCTCTCTGGGCAGCCAGGTTTGTCTGTGACGACCGGTCTCTATAGCCAGCCTGTCCTCTCTGGGCAGCCAGGTTTGTCTGTGACGACCGGTCTCTATAGCCAGACTGTCCTCTCTGGGCAGCCAGGTTTGTCTGTGACGACCGGTCTCTATAGCCAGACTGTCCTCTCTGGGCAGCCAGGTTTGTCTGTGACGACCGGTCTCTATAGCCAGACTGTCCTCTCTGGGCAGCCAGGTTTGTCTGTGACGACCGGTCTCTATAGCCAGACTGTCCTCTCTGGGCAGCCAGGTTTGTCTGTGACGACCGGTCTCTATAGCCAGACTGTCCTCTCTGGGCAGCCAGGTTTGTCTGTGACGACCGGTCTCTATAGCCAGACTGTCCTCTCTGGGCAGCCAGGTTTGTCTGTGACGACCGGTCTCTATAGCCAGACTGTCCTCTCTGGGCAGCCAGGTTTGTCTGTGACGACCGGTCTCTATAGCCAGACTGTCCTCTCTGGGCAGCCAGGTTTGTCTGTGACGACCGGTCTCTATAGCCAGACTGTCCTCTCTGGGCAGCCAGGTTTGCCTGTGACGACCGGTCTCTATAGCCAGACTGTCCTCTCTGGGCAGCCAGGTTTGTCTGTGACGACCGGTCTCTATAGCCGGACTGTCCTCTCTGGGCAGCCAGGTTTATCTGTGACGACCGGTCTCTATAGCCAGACTGTCCTCTCTGGGCAGCCAGGTTTGCCTGTGACGACCGGTCTCTATAGCCAGACTGTCCTCTCTGGGCAGCCAGGTTTGTCTGTGACGACCGGTCTCTATAGCCAGACTGTCCTCTCTGGGCAGCCAGGTTTGTCTGTGACGACCGGTCTCTATAGCCAGACTGTCCTCTCTGGGCAGCCAGGTTTGTCTGTGACGACCGGTCTCTATAGCCAGACTGTCCTCTCTGGGCAGCCAGGTTTGTCTGTGACGACCGGTCTCTATAGCCAGACTGCTCACTGAGTCTGTACCTAGTCAGTGTTTTCCTCAGTTTTCTATCAGTCACAGTGGTCAGATAGTCTGCCACCATGTTACTGTCTGTTTAGAGACAAATAGCACTGAAGTCGTGGTGTCTTTCCAATAGGTGATATATTTTAATTTTAGCTTTGTGATGATTTGGTTGGGCCAGATTTTCTGAGGGCTGTCCCGAGGCTCTATGGGGTTGGTTTGGGTTGGTGAACTGAGCCTCAGAACCAGCTGGCTGAGGGGACTCTTCTCTTGTTTCATCTCTTGACATTGTAGAGCTGTGTGATGTAATCTTTTGGGGTCACTTGTTTTTAGATGGTTGTAAAATGTGATGTCTCTTTTTTCTATTTGAATGAGGAGGGGGTTGTGGCCCAATTCTGCCCTACATGAGTTACTTGGAGGTTTTCTTTGCAACACAGTCTGGCAAAACTCTGCATGCAGTATTTTGATTGGATGTTTGTCCCATTTGGTGAATTCATTATTGGAGAGCGGACCCCATACTTCACTGCCAAATAGAGCAATTGATTCAATAACTGACTGGAAATTTCGATTTTAATGTTCCTTTTAATGGCATAGAATGCTCTTCTTGCTTTGTCTCTCAGCTCGTTCGCAGCCATGTGAACGCTACCCGAGCTGCTGATATTTAGTCCTCGATACGTGTCGTTTTTGGTGTGTTCTAAGTGAACTGTGTCCAAATATAACTTTTATTTGTCATCCTGATTTCCTGACCTTTTGTTTGGAATATCATTATATTTGTTTTTTTTAGATTAACGGTCAGAGTCCAGGTCTGACGGAACCTGTGGTTAACGGTCAGAGCCCAGGTCTAACAGAACCTGTGGTTAACGGTCAGAGCCCAGGTCTAACAGAACCTGTGGTTAACGGTCAGAGCCCAGGTCTGACAGAACCTGTGGTTAACGGTCAGGGCCCAGGTCTGACAGAACCTGTGGTTAACGGTCAGGGCCCAGGTCTGACAGAACCTGTGATTAACGGTCAGAGCCCAGGTCTGACAGAACCTGTGGTTAACGGTCAGGGCCCAGGTCTGACAGAACCTGTGGTTAACGGTCAGAGCCCAGGTCTAACAGAACCTGTGATTAACGGTCAGAGCCCAGGTCTGACAGAACCTGTGATTAACGGTCAGAGCCCAGGTCTGACAGAACCTGTGGTTAACGGTCAGGGCCCAGGTCTAACAGAACCTGTGGTTAACGGTCAGAGCCCAGGTCTAACAGAACCTGTGATTAACGGTCAGAGCCCAGGTCTGACAGAACCTGTGATTAACGGTCAGAGCCCAGGTCTGACAGAACCTGTGGTTAACGGTCAGAGCCCAGGTCTAACAGAACCTGTGATTAATGGTCAGAGCCCAGGTCTGACAGAACCTGTGGTTAACGGTCAGGGCCCACGTCTGACAGAACCTGTGGTTAAAGGTCAGAGCCCAGGTCTGACAGAACCTGTGGTTAACGGTTCTAGGTAGCTAGGGAGTCAAAACTTCTTAATTTGAGGCGCAAAGTAACTTTTTTTATAATCTGATTGAATAGAGTTGATTTATTTTTAGATTTGAGTGTTTACCTCATTTTAAAAACAAAAAAATTTAAAATAACTCAGGAGCTCGCACTGAGCATGTCTGTAGCTCTATCTCTCTCTCTTTTTGTCTTCTCTCTCGGTTAATTCTCTCTCTCTCTCTCTCTCTCTCTCTCTCTCTCTCTCTCTCTCTCTCTCTCTCTCTCTCTCTCTCTCTCTCTCTCTCTCTCTCTCTCTCTCTCTCTCTCTCTCTCTCTCTCTCTCTCTCTCTCTCTCTCTCTCTCTCTCTCTCTCTCTCTCTCTCTCTCTCTCTCTCTCTCTCTCTCTCTCAGCTAGACTGTTGCTGTGCGCTGAGTACTTGGCCAACCAACTAGTGTCACAGAGACGCTAACAATGCTTTCCTCAAAGCCGTGTTTGCAGGGAGACCACTTTCCATGATAAAACGGAAACACGGCCTACCATGGAAGACCCTTCACTAAAACCGCTTATGTCAACAGTCTGTCTGCGTGTCCGAGGGGTCTGTGATTTAGCCGTGTGAGGTCAAAGGTGACGGCCGTCTGTGTTTATAGACAGGAGATTGGCGTGTGAGGACTACAGAGGTCACGGTTTTGTGTGTGTGCGTGTGTGTGTACATTCCCACACGCTACAGGGTCACCACGGACCCACAATCACAGATCGACGACAGCCACAGAGAGGATATTCTGTATTCACTATCTGCACTCATCTCTGCATTCGTCATAGACAGGCTGTCTGTTTTCATAGACAGGCTGTTTGTTTTCATAGACAGGCTGTCTGTTTTCATAGACAGGCGGTCTGTTTTCATAGACTGGCTGTCTGTTTTCATAGACAGGCGGTCTGTTTTCATAGACAGGCGGTTTGTTTTCATAGACAGGCGGTCTGTTTTCATAGACAGGCGGTCTGTTTTCATAGACAGGCGGTCTGTTTTCATAGACAGGCGGTCTGTTTTCATAGACAGGCGGTCTGTTTTCATAGACAGGCGGTCTGTTTTCATAGACAGGCGGTCTGTTTTCATAGACAGGCGGTCTGTTTTCTTAGACAGGCTGTCTGTTTTCATACTACTGAAAGCCTTTCAATACAACAACCATGTGTCTGTGGCTAACAAATACACTAATGGGAGGTAATTCCAATTCACTCGAAAGGCAAGCCACACTGGGAAATATGCAAATAAGGTAGAATAAATTCTTAAATTGACTTGTATGTTTACTCGACCTAAAAGGTAAAGTTGAGTGAATGTTCAATTCAGCTTGAGAATGTATGTTGGTTGAGCTATATGCCCAAATGTTGAGCTAAGTTTCAATCAATCAATCAAGTTTATTTTATATAGCCCTTCGTACATCAGCTAATATCTCGAAGTGCTGTACAGAAACCCAGCCCAAAACCCCAAACAGCAAGCAATGCAGGTGTAGAAGCTAAGTCACAAAACGGTGGTCACTCTGACAGAGCTCCATAGTTCTTCTGTGGGCGAACATTCCAGAAGGACAACAATCTCTGCAACACTCCACCAATCAGGCCTTTATGGTGGAGTGGCAAGACGGAAGCCACTCCTCAGTAAACACTCTCAGATCATGAGAAACTAGATTCTCTGGTCTGATGAAACCAAGATTGAACTATTTGGCCTGAATGCCAAGCGTCACGTCTGGAGGAAACCTGGCACCATCCCTACGGTGAATCCTGGTGGTGGCAGCATCATGCTGTGGGGATATTTTTCAGCGGAAGGGACTGGGAGACTAGTCAGGATCGAGGGAAAGATGAACGGAGCAAAGTACAGAGAGATCCTTGATGAGAGAACCTGCTCCAGAGTGCTCTGGACCTCAGACTGGAGCGAAGGTTCACTTTCCAACAGGACAACAACCCTAAGCACACAGCCAAGACAATGCAGGAGTGGCTTCGGGACAAGTCTCTGAATGTCCTTTAGTGGCCCAGCCAGAGCCCAGACTTGAACTCGATTGAACATCTCTGGAGAAAATAGCTGTGCAGCGACGCTCCCCATCCAACCTGACAGAGCTTGAGAGGATCTTCAGAGAAGAATGGGAGAAACTCCCCAAATACAGATGTGCTAAGCTTGTAGCGTCATACCCAAGAAGACTCAAGGCTGTAATTGCTGCCAAAGGTGCTTCAACAAAGTACTGAGTAAAAGGGTCTGAATGTGATATTTCCATTTTTATTTGCAATATATTTGCCACATGTCATTATGGGGTATTGTGATGTCATTATGTGGTATTGTGATGTCATTATGGGGTATTGTGTGTAGATTGAGGATGGAAAAAACAATGTAATCCATTTTAGAATAAGGCTGTAATGTAACAAAATGTAGAAAAATTCAAGGGGTCTGAATACTTTCTGAATGCACTGTAAGTACAGATCTGCTAAACGTAGTGTACATTTTAATTTAACCTTTATATAACTAGGCAAGTCAGTTAAGAACAAATTCTTATTTACAATGACGGCCTACCCCGGCCAAACCCGGACTACGCTGGGCCAAATGTGCGCCGCCCCTTTGGTCACTCTGTTGTAGAGGAGAACATACCAGCGCAGCAGGACATGCAAACTGTAGTGTAATCAAGGTTATAAATGGATTCTGAAGTTTGTCATTTCCACTTAAAAATGGCAGACTTGATTTGCCCTCACGTAAAATGTATCAACCCGACAACAGCGTCCATTCATTATAATCATCACATCATTGACATTTCCCGCAGGATTATTTTCCTTCTGTGAGAACTAGGGTCCAATTAAAATAGCGCATCTGTAGCTAAATGTTTAGGAACATTTGAGTTTCTTTCTGTGAGTAATTTTTCCTGATCTATACAATCTTTAGTTTGAAAAACGACACTCCTCTGTGTAACTTTGCTAGCTTCTTTTGAAACTTACTTTGAACAGGGATTTCAAATGGAAATGGCTGCAATAAGGCGTCTATCTCAACCCCTCAATGATAATGCTTCTGAAAGCAATATAGCACCCTTCTCTGTTCTCTGACAGGCATCATTTACCTGTTTCATTTCCACATCAAATGTAGACAGAATGTTCCTGAAAATCCTCTGGCCACACTGTGTGTGTTTTAAGTTTCTCATCAGTGTTCAGTATGTTAGAACAAGTCTGTCTGTGGCCAGGTGACGTTTCTCATCAGTGTTCAGTATGTTAGAACAAGTCTGTCTGTGGCCAGGTGACGTTTCTCATCAGTGTTCAGTATGTTAGAACAAGTCTGTCTGTGGCCAGGTGAAGTTTCTCATCAGTGTTCAGTATGTTAGAACAGTCTGTCTGTGGCCAGGTGAAGTTTCTCATCAGTGTACAGTATGTTTGAACAGTCCGTGTATCCCAAATAGCACCCTGTTCCCTATAGAGTACTTCTCTTAACCAGAACTCTTTGGGGAAACTCGCAGGCATGGATTAACACACGTACGCACGCATACAGCCCCGCCCAGACCACACAAGCACCCCGACCCCCCCCCAACCCCCCCCGACCACACACCCCAACCCCACACCCCCCCGACCACACACACACCCACACCGATCACCCCCCCCCCCAGACCACACACCCCCCCCGACCACATACACCGCAACCCCACACCCCCCCCCCGACCACACACACCCACACCGATCACCCCCCCCCAGACCACACAAACACCCCGACCACATACACCGCAACCCCACACACCCCCCCCGACCACACCCACCCACACCGATCACCACCCCCCCCAGACCACACAAACACCGCGACCACACACACCCCAACCCCACACCCCCCCGACCACACACACACACACCCACACCGATCACCACCCCCCCCAGACCACACAAACACCCCGACCACATACTGTGCACACACACTGGAGGACTGCAGCTCCTCCTCCTACAGAACATTACACTGATGACTTATTCTGGAAGTTTCCTTTGAAGAAGCCAGATGATATTGGATCAGCAACAAAGTCAATATCTAATTACCTTTATCAAAGGGGGCTTTGCTCTGGTCGTTAACAGGGGACTCAACACTAATTAAACAGGACGTTCAGAGACAGTACAGGGCCTCATTCAGTCCAGCCATCTTTATCCAGCCAGACCTGTTCATTACCTCTCAAGGTCTTTGAAGGATCCGTTCAGCCCTGCGGAGGAGAGCCTGGACCACAACAGCAGCGAAGAAGAACTGATGTTCATTTATGCGGAACACTAAAGTTATGACTTTAGGCTTTTTTAACCTTCTGAGTTTTTCCTGCACTCAATCTACAATCACTCACACTGTCTTCACCTTCTCTCCTCGCCCGCTCCCTCCCTCTCTCCTCGTCTCCTCCCTTGTCAGGGGTGAGGAATCATTCCCAGTACCTGGCAGTGGGGAGTGATGGATGGGTGAGACTAAATCCTCATGGACCCTGGATCAATGATCACCCCCCAGACTCCCTCTAACCCCCCCCCCCTAACCCTCTGACCAATAATAATCATTCCAGCCATTGAATGAGGAAGATCCATCTGGTTGAAACAATGAACCATTTAGAATCCCGCAGAACATTTAGAATGATACGGAACATTTAGAACCCTATGGAACATTTAGAATACTACAGCACATTTAGAATACTACGGAACATTTAGAATACTACACAACATTTAAAATACTACGGAACATTTAGAACACTACTGAATATTTAGAATACTACAGAACATTTAGAATACTACAGAACATTTAGAACCCTACAGAACATTTAGAATATTACAGAACATTTAGAATACTACGGAATATTTAGAATACTACAGAACATTTAGAACCCTACAGATCATTTAGAACCCTACAGAACATTTAAAATAATACAGAACATTTAGAACAGTACAGACTATTTAGAATAGTACAGAACATTTAGAATACTACAGAACATTTACAATACTACAGAACATTTAGAATACTACAGAACATTTAGAATACTAAAGAACATTTAGAACCCTACAGGACATTTAGAACACTACGGAACATTTAGAACAGTACAGAATATTTAGAATAGTACAGAACATTTAGAATACTACAGAACATGTAGAATACTACAGAACATGTAGAATACCACAGAACATTTAGAATACTACAGAACATTTAGAAACCTACAGGACATTCAGAATACTACGGAACATTTAGAACAGTACAGAATATTTAAAATAGTACAGGACATTTAGAATACTACAGAACATTTAGAATACTACAGAACATTTAAAATACTACGGAACATTTAGAATACTACAGAACAGTTAGAATACTACAGAACATTTAGAATAGTACAGAAAATTTAGAACAGTACAGAACATTTAGAATACTACAGAACATTTAGAATAATACAGAACATTTAGAACCCTACAGAACATTTAGAACACTACAGAACATTTAGAACCCTACAGGACATTTAGAACCCTACAGAACATTTAGAATCCTACAGAACATTTAGAACCCTACAGAACATTTAGAATATTACAGAACATTTAGAATATTACAGAATATTTAGAATACTACGGAATATTTATAATTCTACAGAACATTTAGAACCCTACAGATCATTTAGAACCCTACAGAACATTTAAAATAATACAGAACATTTAGAACAGTACAGAACCTTTAGAATACTACAGAACATTTAGAACCCTACAGGACATTTAGAATACTACGGAACATTTAGAACAGTACAGAATTTTTTGAATAGTACAGAACATTTAGAATACTACAGAACATTTAGAATACTACAGAACATGTAGAATACTACAGAACATTTAGAATACTACAGAACATTTAGAAACCTACAGGACATTTAGAATACTACGGAACATTTAGAACAGTACAGAATATTTAAAATAGTACAGGACATTTAGAATACTACAGAACATTTAGAATACTACAGAACATTTAGAATACTACGGAACATTTAGAATACTACAGAATATATAGAATAGTACAGAACATTTAGAATACTACAGAACATTTAGAATACTACAGAGCTTTTAGAATACTATGGAACATTTAGAACCCTACAGAACATTTAAAATACTACAGAACATTTAGAATACTACTGAATATTTAGAATACTACAGAACATTTAGAATACTACAGAACATTTAGAACACTACAGAACATTTAGAATCCTACGGAACATTTAGAACCCTACGGAACATTTAGAATACTAAAGAACATTTAAAATACTACTGAACATTTAGAATACTACAGCACATTTAGAATACTACGGAACATTTAGAATAATACAGAACATTTAAAATACTACTGAATATTTAGAATACTACAGAACATTTAGAATACTACAGAACATTTAGAACCCTACAGGACATTTAGAATCCTACGGAACATTTAGAATACTACAGAACATTTAGAATAGTACAGAACATTTAGAACCCTACAGAACATTTAGAATATTACAGAACATTTAGAATACTACTTACCATTTAGAATACTACAAATCATTTACAACCCTTCAGAACATTTAGAATAATACAGAACATTTAGAACAGTACTGAATATTTAGAATAGTACAGAACATTTAGAATACTACAGAACATTTAGAATACTACAGAACATTTAGAATACTACAGAACATTTAGAACCCTACAGGACATTTAGAATACTACGGAACATTTAGAACAGTACAGAATATTTAGAATAGTACAGAACATTTAGAATACTACAGAACTTTTAGAATACTACAGACCATTTAGAATACTACGGAACATTTAGAATACTACAGAATATATAGAATAGTACAGAACATTTAGAATACTACAGAACATTTAGAATACTACGGAACATTTAGAATACTACAGAACATTTAGAACCCTAAAGGACATTTAGAATACTACGGAACATTTAGAACAGTACAGAATATTTAGAATACTACAGAACATTTAGAATATTACAGAACATTTAGAATCCTACGGAACATTTAGAATACTACAGAACATTTAGAATAGTACAGAATATTTAGAATAGTACAGAACATTTAGAATACTACAGAACATTTAGAATATTTCAGAACATTTTGAATCCTACGGAACATTTAGAACCCTACGGACCATTTAGAACCCTACGAAACATTCAGAATACTACAGGACATTTAGAACCCTACGGAACATTTAAAACCCTAAGAAACATTCAGAATACTACAGGACATTTAGAACCCTACAGAACATTTAGAACCCTATGGAACATTTAGAACCCTACGGAACATTTAGATTACTACAGAACATTTAGAACTCTCTGGACAGTGGCATTCCGTTTAATCTGCAGTTCCACTCCTAGACCCAGAGGGTATAAAGCCAATGTCCATGAGCGTAATAACAGATACCTATACCATAGCCACAACCCTCAGTTATAGTAAACCATCTCCATCCCCCCATTTTATTTCTTCCATTATTTATAAATAAGACACTCTTACTTCGAGAAAAGTCCTTGGCTTTAAGTGCCAAAGAAAAATGTTCAGAGTGGAAATATTTGTCCCCCTTGTGGAACCAGTCCACATTGAATAGACTAAGAGGTATTCTAGGGAGAGGAATTGGTGGCTACCTAATGGGGCAAATGTCTCTGCAACTAAGTGCTGTTTATCGTCGCCCGGGAGAAAGCCATTTCCATCTGAAGTTAATTGTCTGCATATTTTCCCCACTCTGATCTCATTTTCATTCCTTATGGCCAGACTAGCACGCACACACAAACACACACACACACACAGAAACACACACACACACACACTCAGTCATTATGACTAAGTAACCAAACATGAATACTCCGGCGACAAACTTGTTTTGAAAGGCAAATTAGATTTTAATTACTTTTTCTGCTGCCATTCAAATATAAACTTACGGCTTCATTTAAGAATAATTTGAATAATAATGATTCACGTCCGCCCCCCAAAAACTAGGCCACAGTGACCGGATACAAAATACTCAATGTAATATTAATATTAATGATCAACAGCTGTTGGTCCAGGTGGCTAGATGACATAAAGGAGAACGTGGAGGAACACAGTAGATGGTGAAGAAGCATCTATTGTATATCACAAGCACCTGCAGAAACGCCAGCTGTTATGAGACTGGAGAAAGAATGGATCCACACCAAGAAGAAAAGGACACTTCAATAATGGCCGCCATTTATCATTGAATGTCCATTGTTTGCTTGGTCAAAAAACAGCTGTGTGTCAAATCCCAGGTAGTCTGCAGGTGACAACTAGGCCAGTGGCTACATGAAAGTGACGGCGTTGTCCCAGCTTCACTTAATATAGGTTAGGTACAGAGAGGACATCAACACCCAACCTCACTTAATATAGGTTAGGTACAGAGAGGACATCAACACCCAACCTCACTTAATATAGGTTAGGTACAGAGAGGACATACAACACCCAACCTCACTTAATATAGGTTAGGTACAGAGAGGACATACAACACCCAACCTCACTTAATATAGGCTAGGTACAGAGAGGACATACAACACCCAACCTCACTTAATATAGGTAAGGTACAGAGAGGACATCAACACCCAACCTCACTTAATATAGGTTAGGTACAGAGAGGACAGGAGCCACTGCCTGTTCACCCCGCTATCATCCAGAAGGCGAGGTCAGTACAGGTGCATCAAAGCTGGGACCGAGAGACTGAAAAACAGCTTCTATCTCAAGGCCATCAGACTGTTAAACAGCCACCACTAACATTTAGTGGCCGCTGCCTACATACTGACTCAACTCCAGCTCACTTTAATAATGGAAATGGATGGAAATTGATCAAAAATGTATCACTAGCCACTTTAAACAATGCCACTTAATATAATGTATATGTATATACTGTACTCTATATCATCTACTGCATCTTGCCATCTTTATGTAATACATGTATCACTAGCCACTTTAAACTATGCCACTTTATGTTTACATACCCTACAGTACTCATCTCATATGTATATACCGTACTCTATACCATCTACTGCATCTTGCCATGCCGTTCTGTACCATCACTCATTCATATATCTTTATGTACATATTCTTTATCCCTTTACACTTGTGTGTATAAGGTAGTAGTTGTGGAATTGTTAGGTTAGATTACTCTTTGGTTATTACTGCACTGTCGGAACTGGAAGCACAAGCATTTCGCTACACTCGCATTAACATCTGCTAACCATGTGTGTATGTGACAAATACCATTTGATTTGATTTGACACACAACACCCAACTGGGTAACACTTTATTTAAAGGGTCCATTATAAACCATTCGGAAGGCATTTATAAAGTGTGTGTTCAACATTTATTAATCATTATTCCCACATTAATAAACCATTTAGTGATCATTAGTTAAGTATTTTTTGCAGTCCCTTGTCTAAAGTGAGCACTATGTATGCTTTCTAAATGTAATTTCTCACTAAAAGACGGGCATGCCATTGGTAGACATTGTAGCAGTACCTGGTAAAAGAACCAGCACACAATAGGACGTTTAAAGAAATAGATATACATGTGTGAAATACTAGGTTGCTAACACTAATGTGGGATTAACGATTAATACATGGTGAGCAAACTATTATAAATGCCTTAAAAATGGTTTATCAATGGTTTATAAATGGTTTATAAATGTTTATAAATGGTTTATTAATGCATTTTAAATGGTTTATGAATGGTATAAAAATGCCTTATAAATGGTTTATAAATGCCTTATAAATGGTTAATAAATGGTTTATAAATGCCTTATAAATGGTTAATAAATGGTTTATAAATGCCTTATAAATGGTTTATAGATGCCTTATAAATGTGAATATTGTGCATATGTCAAAGCTTATCTCAATGTGCATGTCACATAGAAGTAAATATGTTTGTGGTTATCATACATACTTAAGCTGTGACTAATACTGTAACATGTCTTGTTAAAACATACTGTGACTAATACAACTTGAAACTTGAATCTTAGGCATGTTTATTTCATTAAGTAATTCCAGAGAGCTGAACGAAGCAGGGGGTTACAGTATCTTATTCCAGAGAGATGAATGTTACAGCGGGTTACAGTATGAATGAACATGGGGGTTACAGTATGAACGAAACAGGGGGTTACAGTATGAATGAACAGGGGGTTACAGTATGAAAGAACAGGGGGTTACAGTATGAAAGAACAGGGGGTTACAGTATGAAAGAACAGGGGGTTACAGTATGAATGAACAGGGGGTTACAGTATGAACGAAACAGGGGGTTACAGTATGAACGAAACAGGGGGTTACAGTATGAATGAACAGGGGGTTACAGTATGAAAGAACAGGGGGTTACAGTATGAATGAACAGGGGGTTACAGTATGAATGAACAGGGGGTTACAGTATGAATGAACAGGGGGTTACAGTATGAAAGAACAGGGGGTTACAGTATGAATGAACAGGGGGTTACAGTATGAAAGAACAGGGGGTTACAGTATGAATGAACAGGGGGTTACAGTATGAATGAACAGGGGGTTACAGTATGAATGAACAGGGGGTTACAGTATGAAAGAAACAGGGAGTTACAGTATGAATGAAACAGGGGGTTACAGTATGAAAGAAGCAGGGGGTTACAGTATGAAAGAAACAGGGGGTTACAGTATGAACGAACAGGGGGTTACAGTATGAATGAAACAGGGGGTTACAGTATGAAAGAAACAGGGGGTTACAGTATGAAAGAAACAGGGGGTTACAGTATGAAAGAAGCAGGGGGTTACAGTATGAAAGAAACAGGGGGTTACAGTATGAATGAAACAGGGGGTTACAGTATGAAAGAAACAGGGGGTTACAGTATGAATGAACAGGGGGTTACAGTATGAATGAACAGGGGGTTACAGTATGAACGAAACAGGGGGTAACAGTATGAAAGAAACAGGGGGTTACAGTATGAATGAAACAGGGGGTTACAGTATGAAAGAAACAGGGGGTTACAGTATGAATGAACAGGGGGTAACAGTATGAACGAAACAGGGGGTTACAGTATGAAAGAAAAAGGGGGTTACAGTATGAATGAAACAGGGGGTTACAGTATGAAAGAAACAGGGGGTTACAGTATGAACGAAACAGGGGGTTACAGTATGAACGAAACAGGGGGTTACAGTATGAATGAAACAGGGGGTTACAGTATGAATGAACAGGGGGTTACAGTATGAATGAAACAGGGGGTAACAGTATGAAAGAAGCAGGGGGTTACAGTATGAATGAAACAGGGGGTTACAGTATGAAAGAAACAGGGGGTTACAGTATGAAAGAAACAGGGGGTTACAGTATGAAAGAAACAGGGGGTTACAGTATGAACGAACAGGGGGTTACAGTATGAATGAACAGGGGGTTACAGTATGAACAAACAGGGGGTTACAGTATGAACAAACAGGGGGTTACAGTATGAATGAACAGGGGGTTACAGTATGAATGAACAGGGGGTTACAGTATGAACGAAACAGGGGTTACAGTATGAATGAACAGGGGGTTACAGTATGAATGAACAGGGGGTTACAGTATGAACGAAACAGGGGTTACAGTATGAATGAAACAGGGGGTTACAGTATGAATGAACAGGGGGTTACAGTATGAACGAAACAGGGGTTACAGTATGAATGAACAGGGGGTTACAGTATGAAAGAACAGGGGGTTACAGTATGAACAAACAGGGGGTTACAGTATGAACAAACAGGGGGTTACAGTATGAATGAACAGGGAGTTACAGTATGAATGAACAGGGGGTTACAGTATGAACAAACAGGGGGTTACAGTATGAATGAACAGGGGGTTACAGTATGAATAAACAGGGGGTTACAGTATGAACAAACAGGGGGTTACAGTATGAATGAACAGGGAGTTACAGTATGAATGAACAGGGGGTTACAGTATGAACAAACAGGGGGTTACAGTATGAATGAACAGGGAGTTACAGTATGAATGAACAGGGGGTTACAGTATGAACAAACAGGGGGTTACAGTATGAATGAACAGGGGGTTACAGTATGAATGAACAGGGGGTTACAGTATGAATGAACAGGGGGTTACAGTATGAATGAACAGGGGGTTACAGTATGAATGAACAGGGGGTTACAGTATGAAAGAAACAGGGGGTTACAGTATGAATGAACAGGGGGTTACAGTATGCACGAAACAGGGGGTTACAGTATGAATAAACAGGGGGTTACAGTATGAAAGAAACAGGGGGTTACAGTATGAAAGAAGCAGGGGGTTACAGTATGAAAGAAACAGGGGGTTACAGTATGAACGAAACAGGGGGTTACAGTATGAATGAGCAGGGGGTTACAGTATGAAAGAAACAGGGGGTTACAGTATGAAAGAAACAGGGGGTTACAGTATGAACGAAACAGGGGGTTACAGTATGAACGAAACAGGGGGTTACAGTATGAACGAAACAGGGGGTTACAGTATGAAAGAAGCAGGGGGTTACAGTATGAAAGAAACAGGGGGTTACAGTATGAAAGAAGCAGGGGGTTACAGTATGAAAGAAACAGGGGGTTACAGTATGAACGAACAGGGGGTTACAGTATGAATGAAACAGGGGGTTACAGTATGAATGAAACAGGGGGTTACAGTATGAACGAAACAGGGGGTTACAGTATGAAAGAAGCAGGGGGTTACAGTATGAAAGAAACAGGGGGTTACAGTATGAAAGAAGCAGGGGGTTACAGTATGAAAGAAACAGGGGGTTACAGTATGAACGAACAGGGGGTTACAGTATGAATGAAACAGGGGGTTACAGTATGAAAGAAACAGGGGGTTACAGTATGAATGAAACAGGGTGTTACAGTATGAAAGAAACAGGGGGTTACAGTATGAACGAAACAGGGGGTTACAGTATGAATGAACAGGGAGTTACAGTATGAATGAACAGGGGGTTACAGTATGAACAAACAGGGGGTTACAGTATGAATGAACAGGGAGTTACAGTATGAATGAACAGGGGGTTACAGTATGAACAAACAGGGGGTTACAGTATGAATGAACAGGGGGTTACAGTATGAATGAACAGGGGGTTACAGTATGAATGAACAGGGGGTTACAGTATGAATGAACAGGGGGTTACAGTATGAATGAACAGGGGGTTACAGTATGAAAGAAACAGGGGGTTACAGTATGAATGAACAGGGGGTTACAGTATGCACGAAACAGGGGGTTACAGTATGAATAAACAGGGGGTTACAGTATGAAAGAAACAGGGGGTTACAGTATGAAAGAAGCAGGGGGTTACAGTATGAAAGAAACAGGGGGTTACAGTATGAACGAAACAGGGGGTTACAGTATGAATGAGCAGGGGGTTACAGTATGAAAGAAACAGGGGGTTACAGTATGAAAGAAACAGGGGGTTACAGTATGAACGAAACAGGGGGTTACAGTATGAACGAAACAGGGGGTTACAGTATGAACGAAACAGGGGGTTACAGTATGAAAGAAGCAGGGGGTTACAGTATGAAAGAAACAGGGGGTTACAGTATGAAAGAAGCAGGGGGTTACAGTATGAAAGAAACAGGGGGTTACAGTATGAACGAACAGGGGGTTACAGTATGAATGAAACAGGGGGTTACAGTATGAATGAAACAGGGGGTTACAGTATGAACGAAACAGGGGGTTACAGTATGAAAGAAGCAGGGGGTTACAGTATGAAAGAAACAGGGGGTTACAGTATGAAAGAAACAGGGGGTTACAGTATGAAAGAAACAGGGGGTTACAGTATGAACGAACAGGGGGTTACAGTATGAATGAAACAGGGGGTTACAGTATGAAAGAAACAGGGGGTTACAGTATGAATGAAACAGGGTGTTACAGTATGAAAGAAACAGGGGGTTACAGTATGAACGAAACAGGGGGTTACAGTATGAAAGAAACAGGGGGTTACAGTATGAATGAAACAGGGGGTTACAGTATGAAAGAAACAGGGGGTTACAGTATGATCAAAACAGGGGGTTACAGTATGAAAGAAACAGGGGGTTACAGTATGAATGAAACAGGGGGTAACAGTATGAAAGAAACAGGGGGTTACAGTATGAAAGAAACAGGGGGTTACAGTATGAACGAAACAGGGGGTTACAGTATGAAAGAAACAGGGGGTTACAGTATGAAAGAAACAGGGGGTTACAGTATGAAAGAAACAGGGGGTTACAGTATGAACGAAACAGGGGGTTACAGTATGAACGAAACAGGGGGTTACAGTATGAAAGAAACAGGGGGTTACAGTATGAAAGAAGCAGGGGGTTACAGTATGAACGAAACAGGGGGGTTACAGTATGAACAAAACAGGGGGTTACAGTATGAACGAAGCAGGGGGTTACAGTATGAATGAAACAGGGGGTTACAGTATGAACAAAACAGGGGGTTACAGTATGAACGAAGCAGGGGGTTACAGTATGAACGAAGCAGGGGGTTACAGTATGAACGAAGCAGGGGGTTACAGTATGAACGAAGCAGGGGGTTACAGTATGAACAAAACAGGGGGTTACAGTATGAACAAAACAGGGGGTTACAGTATCTTAGGTTCAAGGGCCTGAAAACATACTGTATGTAACATGTCCTGTTAAAACATACTGTATGTAACATGTCTTGTTAAAACATACTGTATGTAACATGTCCTGTTAAAACATACTGTATGTAACATGTCTTGTTAAAACATACTGTATGTAACATGTCTTGTTAAAACATACTGTATGTAACATGTCTTGATAAAACATACTGTATGTAACATGTCTTGTTAAAACATACTGTATGTAACATGTCTTGTTAATTCATATCCAGATACATGTTTCAGTACCACATGAAGACATGGGAGACCATGCCCAAGCGGTGCGCCTAAGTTAAGGAACATCTGTGCTTCAATGTTTCCTGATAGGTAGGCTAGTTTCCCCTGTGTACAGGATGCAACATCAATGCTGGGAGAATAACGATGTAGTTGTGACTGTCTATGACTTGTTACCATAGTAGTACCATGTTATTACCGTGCTGCCCTGGATACATAGACTTGAAATCACTGGCCACTTTGATAATGGAACACTAGTCACTTTAATAATGTTTACGTATTTTTGCATTACTCATATCTTATGTATATACTGTATTCTATCCTATTCTACTGTATCTTAGCCTATGTACAGTATATACTGTATTCTATAATATTCTACTGTATCTTAGCCTATGTACAGTATATACTGTATTCTATAATATTCTACTGTATCTTAGCCTATGTACAGTCTATACTGTATTCTATACTATTCTACTGTATCTTAGCCTATGTACAGTCTATACTGTATTCTATACTATTCTACTGTATCTTTGTCTATGTACAGTCTATACTGTATTCTATCCTATTCTACTGTATCTTAGCCTATGTACAGTATATACTGTATTCTATACTATTCTACTGTAGCTTAGTCTATGTACAGTCTATACTGTATTCTATACTATTCTACTGTATCTTAGCCTATGTACAGTCTATACTGTATTCTATACTATTCTACTGTATCTTAGTCTATGTACAGTCTATACTGTATTCTATACTATTCTACTGTATCTTAGTCTATGTACAGTCTATACTGTATTCTATACTATTCTACTGTATCTTAGCCTATGTACAGTCTATACTGTATTCTATACTATTCTACTGTATCTTAGTCTATGTACAGTCTATACTGTATTCTATACTATTCTACTGTAACTTAGTCTATGTACAGTCTATACTGTATTCTATACTATTCTACTGTAACTTAGTCTATGTACAGTCTATACTGTATTCTATACTATTCTACTGTATCTTAGTCTATGTACAGTCTATACTGTATTCTATACTATTCTACTGTATCTTAGTCTATGTACAGTCTATACTGTATTCTATACTATTCTACTGTATCTTAGTCTATGTACAGTATATACTGTATTCTATACTATTTTACTGTATCTTAGTCTATGTACAGTCTATACTGTATTCTATACTATTCTACTGTATCTTAGTCTATGTACAGTCTATACTGTATTCTATACTATTCTACTGTATCTTAGTCTATGTACAGTCTATACTGTATTCTATACTATTCTACTGTATCTTAGCCTATGTACAGTCTATACTGTATTCTATACTATTCTACTGTAATTTAGCCTATGTACAGTCTATACTGTATTCTATACTATTCTACTGTAACTTAGTCTATGTACAGTCTATACTGTATTCTATACTATTCTACTGTATCTTAGCCTATGTACAGTCTATACTGTATTCTATACTATTCTACTGTATCTTTGTCTATGTACAGTCTATACTGTATTCTATACTATTCTACTGTATCTTAGTCTATGTACAGTCTATACTGTATTCTATACTATTCTACTGTATCTTAGTCTATGCCACTCTGACATTGCTCGTCCAAATATTTATATATTCTTAATTCCATTCCTTTACTTTAGATTTGTGTGTATTGTTGTGAAATTGTTAGATATTACTTGTTAGATATTACTGCACTGTTAGAGCTAGAAACACAAGGATTTCGCTACAGCCGCAATAACATCTGCTAATTAACACGTGTATGTGACAAATCAAATATTATTTGATTTTGATTTTATTTATTAACACAACATTCCATGTTAGGTTCTACAGTGTGGTTTGTAACAGTGACTGTATTTTCTCCTACCACTCTCTCCCAGTCCTTCATTGTGTTAGCCCACTGAGCTAAAGCCAAGGCATTAGAGTGGGAGATATTGCAAGACATCAGGTAGCAGATAAGGTTTTTGACCGTGAGGATGATTCACAACATCCTTCTGTTACCCTTTCCCAGTCCTTCACTGAGGCCTAACTCTTTGGTGTTTAGGCTGGGTATTCCTTCACTGAAGCCTAACTCTTTGGTGTTTAGGCTGGGCATTCCTTCACTGAGGCCTAACTTTTTGGTGTTTAGGCTGGGCATTCCTTCACTGAGGCCTAACTTTTTGGTGTTTAGGCTGGGCATTCCTTCACTGAGGCCTAACTCTTTGGTGTTTAGGCTGGGCATTCCTTCACTGAGGCCTAACTCTTTGGTGTTTAGGCTGGGTATTCCTTCACTGAAGCCTAACTCTTTGGTGTTTAGGCTGGGTATTCCTTCACTGAGGCCTACCTCTTTGGTGTTTAGGCTGGGCATTCCTTCACTGAGGCCTAACAACCCTGGTGTTGCTGGTTATAGCAGCCCTGATGTTACTGGTGTTAACAGCCCTGGAGTTACTGGTGATAACAGCCCTGGTGTTGCTGGTAATAACAGCCCTGGTGTTGCTGGTAATAACAGCCCTGGTGTTGCTGGTAATAACAGCCCTGGTGTTGCTGGTAATAACAGCCCTGGTGTTGCTGGTAATAACAGCCCTGGTGTTGCTGGTAATAACAGCCCTGGTGTTGCTGGTAATAACAGCCCTGGTGTTGCTGGTCATAACAGCCCTGGTGTTGTTGGTAATAACAGCCCTGGTGTTGCTGGTAATAACAGCCCTGGTGTTGCTGGTAATAACAGCCCTGGTGTTGCTGGTGATAACAGCCCTGGTGTTGCTGGTAATAACAGCCCTGGTGTTGCTGGTCATAACAGCCCTGGTGTTGTTGGTAATAACAGCCCTGGTGTTGCTGGTAATAACAGCCCTGGTGTTGCTGGTAATAACAGCCCTGGTGTTGCTGGTGATAACAGCCCTGTTGTTGCTGGTAATAACAGCCCTGGTGTTGTTGGTAATAACAGCCCTGGTGTTGCTGGTAATAACAGCCCTGGTGTTGCTGGTAATAACAGCCTTGGTGTTGCTGGTGATAACAGCCCTGGTGTTGCTGGTAATAACAGCCCTGGTGTTGCTGGTGATAACAGCCCTGGTGTTGCTGGTGATAGCAGCCCTGGTGTTGCTGGTAATAACAGCCCTGGTGTTGCTGGTCATAACGGACCTGGTGTTGCTGGTCATAACGGACCTGGTGTTGCTGGTGATAACAGCCCTGGTGTTGCTGGTAATAACAGCCCTGGTGTTGCTGGTAATAACAGCCCTGGTGTTGCTGGTGATAACAACCCTGGTGTTGCTGGTAATAACAGCCCTGGTGTTGCTGAAGATAACAGCCCTGGAGTTGCTAGTGATAACAGCCCTGGTGTTGCTGGTAATAACAGCCCTGGTGTTGCTGGTAATAACAGCCCTGGTGTTGCTGGTGATAACAGCCCTGGTGTTGCTGGTAATAACAGCCCTGGTGTTGCTGGTAATAACAGCCCTGGTGTTGCTGATAGTAACAGACCTGGTGTTGCTGGTAATAACAGCCCTGGTGTTGCTGGTGATAACAGCCCTGGTGTTGCTGGTATAACAGCCCTGGTGTTGCTGGTGATAACAGCCCTGGTGTTGCTGGTGATAACAGCCCTGGTGTTGCTGGTAATAACAGCCCTGGTGTTGCTGGTAATAACAGCCCTGGTGTTGCTGGTAATAACAGCCCTGGTGTTGCTGGTGATAACAGCCCTGGTGTTGCTGGTGATAACAGCCCTGGTGTTGCTGGTGATAACAGCCCTGGTGTTGCTGGTAATAACAGCACTGGTGTTGCTGGTAATAACAGCCCTGGTGTTGCTGGTGATAACAGCCCTTGTGTTGCTGGTGATAACAGCCCTGGTGTTACTGAAGATAACAGCCCTGATGTTGCTGGTAATAACAGCCCTGGTGTTGCTGGTAATAACAGCCCTGGTGTTGCTGGTGATAACAGCCCTGGTGTTGCTGAAGATAACAGCCCTGATGTTGCTGGTAATAACAGCCCTGGTGTTGCTGGTAATAACAGCCCTGGTGTTGCTGGTGATAACAGCCCTTGTGTTGCTGGTGATAACAGCCCTGGTGTTGCTAGTAATAACAGCCCTGGTGTTGCTGGTGATAACAGCCCTGGTGTTGCTAGTAATAACAGCCCTGGTGTTGCTGGTGATAGCAGCCCTGGTGTTGCTGGTAATAACAGCCCTGGTGTTGCTGAAGATAACATCCCTGGTGTTGTTGGTAATAACAGGTCCACCACCACACAGACACATAAAAGCAATGATGGATCACGTCATTACACTCTCTCTGTTTTTTGTAGTTCTTATATGATGTATGAGGTAGCAATAGGAAGAGAGCGAGAGAAAGCGAGAGAAAGCAAGAGGATGAGACAGAGAGAGAGAAAGAGAGAGACGATGAAAGGGGGAGAGAGAGAGAGGGAGAGAGAGGGAGAGAGAGAGAGACGATGAAACGGAGAGAGAGAGAGGGAGAGAGAGAGAGAGAGAGACGATGAAAAGGAGAGAGAGAGAGAGAGAGACGATGAAACGGAGAGAGAGAGAGATAAAAAGAGAGAGAGAGAGAGAGAGAGAGAGAGAGAGAGAGAGAGAGAGAGAATGTGTGTATGTTCCTGCCATGCAGCAGGGAGACAGATGGATCGTGGTGCAGTAGTTCAGAATAATGGAGCGTGGTGTAGTAGTTCAGAATAATGGAGTGTGGTGTAGTAGTTCAGAATAATGGAGCGTGGTGTAGTAGTTCAGAATAATGGAGTGTGGTGTAGTAGTACAGAATAATGGAGTGTGGTGTAGTAGTTCAGAATAATGGAGTGTTGTGTAGTAGTTCAGAATAATGGAGTGTTGTGTAGTAGTTCAGAATAATGGAGTGTTGTGTGGTAGTTTAGAATAATGGAGTGTGGTGTAGTAGTTCAGAATAATGGAGCGTGGTGTAGTAGTACAGAATAATGGAGCGTGGTGTAGTAGTTCAGAATAATGGAGTGTGGTGTAGTAGTTCAGAATAATGGAGTGTTGTGTAGTAGTTTAGAATAATGGAGTGTGGTGTAGTAGTTCAGAATAATGGAGCGTGGTGTAGTAGTACAGAATAATGGAGCGTGGTGTAGTAGTACAGAATAATGGAGTGTGGTGTAGTAGTACAGAATAATGGAGCGTGGTGTAGTAGTTCAGAATAATGGAGTGTTGTGTAGTAGTTCAGAATAATGGAGTGTTGTGTAGTAGTACAGAATAATGGAGCGTGGTGTAGTAGTTCAGAATAATGGAGTGTGGTGTAGTAGTTCAGAATAATGGAGTGTTGTGTAGTAGTTCAGAATAATGGAGTGTTGTGTAGTAGTTCAGAATAATGGAGCGTGGTGTAGTAGTACAGAATAATGGAGCGTGGTGTAGTAGTTCAGAATAATGGAGTGTGGTGTAGTAGTACAGAATAATGGAGTGTGGTGTAGTAGTTCAGAATAATGGAGCGTGGTGTAGTAGTTCAGAATAATGGAGCGTGGTGTAGTAGTTCAGAATAATGGAGCGTGGTGCAGTAGTTCAGAATAATGGAGCGTGGTGTAGTAGTTCAGAATAATGGAGCGTGGTGTAGTAGTTCAGAATAATGGAGCGTGGTGTAGCAGTTCAGAATAATGGAGCGTGGTGTAGTAGTTCAGAATAATGGAGCGTGGTGTAGTAGTACAGAATAATGGAGCGTGGTGTAGTAGTTCAGAATAATGGATTCAGCATTTCTAAAGATATTTCCCTTTGGATCTATCACCTCCAGACAGCTGGAAGGACCCCACTATGGATCTATCACCCCCAGACAGCTGGAAGGACCCCACTATGGATCTATCACCTCCAGACAGCTGGAAGGATCCCACTTTGGATCTATCACCTCCAGACAGCTAGAAGGACCCCACTATGGATCTATCACCTCCAGACAGCAGGAAGGACCCCACTATGGATCTATCACCTCCAGACAGCTGGAAGGATCCCACTATGGATCTATCACCTCCAGACAGCTAGAAGGACCCCACTATGGATCTATCACCCCCAGACAGCTGGAAGGACCCCACTATGGATCTATCACCTCCAGACAGCTGGAAGGATCCCACTATGGATCTATCACCTCCAGACAGCTGGAAGGATCCCACTATGGATCTATCACCTCCAGACAGCAGGAAGGACCCCACTATGGATCTATCACCTCCAGACAGCAGGAAGGATCCCACTATGGATCTATCACCTCCAGACAGCTGGAAGGATCCCACTATGGATCTATCACCTCCAGACAGCTGGAAGGACCCCACTATGGATCTATCACCCCCAGACAGCTGGAAGGACCCCACTATGGATCTATCACCTCCAGACAGCTGGAAGGATCCCACTATGGATCTATCACCTCCAGACAGCTGGAAGGACCCCACTATGGATCTATCACCCCCAGACAGCTGGAAGGATCCCACTATGGATCTATCACCTCCAGACAGCAGGAAGGATCCCACTATGGATCTATCACCTCCAGACAGCTGGAAGGATCCCACTATGGATCTATCACCTCCAGACAGCTGGAAGGACCCCACTATGGATCTATCACCCCCAGACAGCTGGAAGGACCCCACTATGGATCTATCACCTCCAGACAGCTGGAAGGATCCCACTATGGATCTATCACCTCCAGACAGCTGGAAGGACCCCACTATGGATATATCACCCCCAGACAGCTGGAAGGATCCCACTATGGATCTATCACCTCCAGACAGCAGGAAGGATCCCACTATGGATCTATCACCCCCAGACAGCTGGAAGGACCCCACTATGGATCTATCACCTCCAGACAGCTAGAAGGATCCCACTATGGATCTATCACCTCCAGACAGCAGGAAGGACCCCACTATGGATCTATCACCTCCAGACAGCTAGAAGGATCCCACTATGGATCTATCACCTCCAGACAGCTGGAAGGACCCCACTATGGATCTATCACCTCCAGACAGCTGGAAGGATCCCACTATGGATCTATCACCTCCAGACAGCAGGAAGGACCCCACTATGGATCTATCACCTCCAGACAGCTAGAAGGATCCCAATATGGATCTATCACCTCCAGACAGCTGGAAGGACCCCACTATGGATCTATCACCTCCAGACAGCAGGAAGGACCCCACTATGGATCTATCACCCCCAGACAGCTGGAAGGATCCCACTATGGATCTATCACCTCCAGACAGCTGGAAGGACCCCACTATGGATCTATCACCCCCAGACAGCTGGAAGGATCCCACTATGGATCTATCACCTCCAGACAGCTGGAAGGATCCCACTATGGATCTATCACCTCCAGACAGCTGGAAGGATCCCACTATGGATCTATCACCTCCAGACAGCTGGAAGGACCCCACTATGGATCTATCACCTCCAGACAGCAGGAAGGATCCCACTATGGATCTATCACCTCCAGACAGCTGGAAGGATCCCACTATGGATCTATCACCTCCAGACAGCTAGAAGGACCCCACTATGGATCTATCACCTCCAGACAGCTGGAAGGATCCCACTATGGATATATCACCTCCAGACAGCTAGAAGGATCCCACTATGGATCTATCACCTCCAGACAGCAGGAAGGACCCCACTATGGATCTATCACCCCCAGACAGCTGGAAGGACCCCACTATGGATCTATCACCTCCAGACAGCTGGAAGGACCCCACTATGGATCTATCACCTCCAGACAGCTGGAAGGACCCCACTATGGATCTATCACCTCCAGACAGCTGGAAGGATCCCACTATGGATCTATCACCTCCAGACAGCTGGAAGGACCCCTCTATGGATCTATCACCTCCAGACAGCTGGAAGGACCCCACTATGGATCTATCACCTCCAGACAGCTGGAAGGACCCCACTATGGATCTATCACCTCCAGACAGCTGGAAGGATCCCACTATGGATCTATCACCTCCAGACAGCTAGAAGGACCCCACTATGGATCTATCACCCCCAGACAGCTGGAAGGATCCCACTATGGATCTATCACCTCCAGACAGCTGGAAGGATCCCACTATGGATCTATCACCTCCAGACAGCTGGAAGGATCCCACTATGGATCTATCACCTCCAGACAGCAGGAAGGACCCCACTATGGATCTATCACCTCCAGACAGCAGGAAGGATCCCACTATGGATCTATCACCTCCAGACAGCTGGAAGGATCCCACTATGGATCTATCACCTCCAGACAGCTGGAAGGACCCCACTATGGATCTATCACCCCCAGACAGCTGGAAGGACCCCACTATGGATCTATCACCTCCAGACAGCTGGAAGGATCCCACTATGGATCTATCACCTCCAGACAGCTGGAAGGACCCCACTATGGATCTATCACCCCCAGACAGCTGGAAGGATCCCACTATGGATCTATCACCTCCAGACAGCAGGAAGGATCCCACTATGGATCTATCACCTCCAGACAGCTGGAAGGATCCCACTATGGATCTATCACCTCCAGACAGCTGGAAGGACCCCACTATGGATCTATCACCCCCAGACAGCTGGAAGGACCCCACTATGGATCTATCACCTCCAGACAGCTGGAAGGATCCCACTATGGATCTATCACCTCCAGACAGCTGGAAGGACCCCACTATGGATCTATCACCCCCAGACAGCTGGAAGGATCCCACTATGGATCTATCACCTCCAGACAGCAGGAAGGATCCCACTATGGATCTATCACCCCCAGACAGCTGGAAGGACCCCACTATGGATCTATCACCTCCAGACAGCTGGAAGGACCCCACTATGGATCTATCACCTCCAGACAGCTGGAAGGATCCCACTATGGATCTATCACCTCCAGACAGCAGGAAGGACCCCACTATGGATCTATCACCTCCAGACAGCTAGAAGGATCCCAATATGGATCTATCACCTCCAGACAGCTGGAAGGACCCCACTATGGATCTATCACCTCCAGACAGCAGGAAGGACCCCACTATGGATCTATCACCCCCAGACAGCTGGAAGGATCCCACTATGGATCTATCACCTCCAGACAGCTGGAAGGACCCCACTATGGATCTATCACCCCCAGACAGCTGGAAGGATCCCACTATGGATCTATCACCTCCAGACAGCTGGAAGGATCCCACTATGGATCTATCACCTCCAGACAGCTGGAAGGATCCCACTATGGATCTATCACCTCCAGACAGCTGGAAGGACCCCACTATGGATCTATCACCCCCAGACAGCTGGAAGGACCCCACTATGGATCTATCACCTCCAGACAGCTGGAAGGATCCCACTATGGATCTATCACCTCCAGACAGCTGGAAGGATCCCAATATGGATCTATCACCTCCAGACAGCTGGAAGGACCCCACTATGGATCTATCACCTCCAGACAGCAGGAAGGACCCCACTATGGATCTATCACCCCCAGACAGCTGGAAGGATCCCACTATGGATCTATCACCTCCAGACAGCTGGAAGGACCCCACTATGGATCTATCACCTCCAGACAGCTGGAAGGACCCCACTATGGATCTATCACCTCCAGACACCTGGAAGGACCCCACTATGGATCTATCACCTCCAGACAGCTAGAAGGACCCCACTATGGATCTATCACCTCCAGACAGCTAGAAGGACCCCACTATGGATCTATCACCTCCAGACAGCTAGAAGGACCCCACTATGGATCTATCACCTCCAGACAGCTGGAAGGATCCCACTATGGATATATCACCTCCAGACAGCTAGAAGGATCCCACTATGGATCTATCACCTCCAGACAGCAGGAAGGACCCCACTATGGATCTATCACCCCCAGACAGCTGGAAGGACCCCACTATGGATCTATCACCTCCAGACAGCTGGAAGGACCCCACTATGGATCTATCACCTCCAGACAGCTGGAAGGACCCCACTATGGATCTATCACCTCCAGACAGCTGGAAGGATCCCACTATGGATCTATCACCTCCAGACAGCTGGAAGGACCCCTCTATGGATCTATCACCTCCAGACAGCTGGAAGGACCCCACTATGGATCTATCACCTCCAGACAGCTGGAAGGACCCCACTATGGATCTATCACCTCCAGACAGCTGGAAGGATCCCACTATGGATCTATCACCTCCAGACAGCTAGAAGGACCCCACTATGGATCTATCACCTCCAGACAGCTGGAAGGACCCCACTATGGATCTATCACCCCCAGACAGCTGGAAGGACCCGACTATGGATCTATCACCTCCAGACAGCTGGAAGGACCCCACTATGGATCTATCACCCCCAGACAGCTGGAAGGATCCCACTATGGATCTATCACCTCCAGACAGCAAGAAGGACCCCACTATGGATCTATCACCTCCAGACAGCTTGAAGGACCCCACTATGGATCTATCTCATCCAGACAGCTGGAAGGATCCCACTATGGATCTATCACCTCCAGACAGCTGGAAGGACCCCACTATGGATCTATCACCTCCAGACAGCTGGAAGGATCCCACTATGGATCTATCACCTCCAGACAGCTGGAAGGATCCCAATATGGATCTATCACCTCCAGACAGCTGGAAGGACCCCACTATGGATCTATCACCTCCAGACAGCTGGAAGGACCCCACTATGGATCTATCACCTCCAGACAGCTAGAAGGACCCCACTATGGATCTATCACCTCCAGACAGCTGGAAGGATCCCACTATGGATCTATCACCTCCAGACAGCTGGAAGGACCCCACTATGGATCTATCACCTCCAGACAGCTGGAAGGACCCCACTATGGATCTATCACCTCCAGACAGCTGGAAGGACCCCACTATGGATCTATCACCTCCAGACAGCTGGAAGGACCACACTATGGATCTATCACCCCCAGACAGCTGGAAGGACCCCACTATGGATCTATCACCTCCAGACAGCTGGAAGGATCCCACTATGGATCTATCACCTCCAGACAGCTGGAAGGATCCCACTATGGATCTATCACCTCCAGACAGCTAGAAGGATCCCACTATGGATCTATCACCCCCAGACAGCTGGAAGGACCCCACTATGGATCTATCACCTCCAGACAGCTGGAAGGATCCCACTATGGATCTATCACCTCCAGACAGCTGGAAGGATCCCACTATGGATCTATCACCTCCAGACAGCTGGAAGGATCCCACTATGGATCTATCACCTCCAGACAGCTGGAAGGACCCCACTATGGATCTATCACCCCCAGACAGCTGGAAGGACCCCACTATGGATCTATCACCTCCAGACAGCTGGAAGGACCCCACTATGGATCTATCACCTCCAGACAGCTGGAAGGATCCCACTATGGATCTATCACCTCCAGACAGCAGGAAGGATCCCACTATGGATCTATCACCCCCAGACAGCTGGAAGGACCCCACTATGGATCTATCACCTCCAGACAGCAGGAAGGACCCCACTATGGATCTATCACCTCCAGACAGCTAGAAGGATCCCACTATGGATCTATCACCTCCAGACAGCTGGAAGGATCCCACTATGGATCTATCACCCCTAGACAGCTGGAAGGATCCCACTATGGATCTATCACCTCCAGACAGCTGGAAGGATCCCACTATGGATCTATCACCTCCAGACAGCAGGAAGGACCCCACTATGGATCTATCACCCCCAGACAGCTAGAAGGACCCCACTATGGATCTATCACCTCCAGACAGCTGGAAGGATCCCACTATGGATCTATCACCTCCAGACAGCAGGAAGGATCCCACTATGGATCTATCACCTCCAGACAGCAGGAAGGATCCCACTATGGATCTATTACCTCCAGACAGCTGGAAGGATCCCACTATGGATCTATCACCTCCAGACAGCAGGAAGGATCCCACTATGGATCTATCACTCTCCCTTCCTCTTCTCACTCTAAGGTCAGGTCCTCAGAGGAGCGCGACTCTCCCTAACTCTCAGAGGGAATGAAGGAGAGTGACTCTCCTTAACTCTCAGAGGGAA
>NC_092096.1:11839031-11854403 GCF_045679555.1 Salvelinus alpinus
GTAAAGATCTGACACTATGTGTTTCCTGGTATTGTAAATATCTGACACCATGTGTTTCCTGGTATTGTAAAGATCTGACACTATGTGTTTCCTGGTATTGTAAAGATCTGACACCATGTGTTTCCTGGTATTGTAAAGATCTGACACCATGTGTTTCCTGGTATTGTAAAGATCTGACACTATGTGTTTCCTGGTATTGTAAAGATCTGACACTATGTGTTTCCTGGTATTGTAAAGATCTGATACTATGTGTTTCCTGGTATTGTAAAGATCTGACACTATGTGTTTCCTGGTATTGTATAGATCTGACTATGTGTTTCCTGGTATTGTATAGATCTGACACTATGTGTTTCCTGGTATTGTAAATATCTGACACCATGTGTTTCCTGGTATTGTAAAGATCTGACACCATGTGTTTCCTGGTATTGTAAAGATCTGACTCTATGTGTTTCCTGGTATTGTAAAGATCTGACACTATGTTTTTCCTGGTATTGTAGAGATCTGACACTATGTGTTTCCTGGTATTGTAAAGATCTGACACTATGTGTTTCCTGGTATTGTAAAGATCTGATACTATGTGTTTCCTGGTATTGTAAAGATCTGACACTATGTGTTTCCTGGTATTGTAGAGATCTGACACCATGTGTTTCCTGGTATTGCAGAGATCTGACACTATGTGTTTCCTGGTATTGTATAGATCTGACACTATGTGTTTCCTGGTATTGTAGAGATCTGACACCATGCGTTTCCTGGTATTGTAGAGATCTGACACTATGTGTTTCCTGGTATTGTAGATATCTGACACTATGTGTTTCCTGGTATTGTAGAGATCTGACACCATGCGTTTCCTGGTATTGTAGAGATCTGACACTATGTGTTTCCTGGTATTGTAGAGATCTGACACTATGTGTTTCCTGGTATTGTAGAGATCTGACACTATGTGTTTCCTGGTATTGTAGAGATCTGACACTATGTGTTTCCTGGTATTGTAGAGATCTGACACCATGTGTTTCCTGGTATTGTAGAGATCTGACACTATGTGTTTCCTGGTATTGTAAAGATCTGACACTATGTGTTTCCTGGTATTGTAGAGATCTGACACTATGTGTTTCCTGGTATTGTAGAGATCTGACACCATGTGTTTCCTGGTATTGTAGAGAGCTGACACTATGTGTTTCCTGGTATTGTAAAGATCTGACACTATGTGTTTCCTGGTATTGTAGAGATCTGACACTATGTGTTTCCTGGTATTGTAGATATCTGACACCATGTGTTTCCTGGTATTGTAAAGATCTGACACTATGTGTTTCCTGGTATTGTAAAGATCTGACACCATGTGTTTCCTGGTATTGTAGAGATCTGACACTATGTGTTTCCTGGTATTGTAGAGATCTGACACCATGTGTTTCCTGGTATTGTAGAGATCTGACACTATGTGTTTCCTGGTATTGTAGAGATATGACACTATGTGTTTCCTGGTATTGTAGAGATCTGACACTATGTGTTTCCTGGTATTGTAAAGATCTGACACTATGTGTTTCCTGGTATTGTAGAGATCTGACACTATGTGTTTCCTGGTATTGTAGAGATGTGACACCATGTGTTTCCTTGTATTGTAAAGATCTGACACTATGTGTTTCCTGGTATTGTAGAGATCTGACACTATGTGTTTCCTGGTATTGTAGAGATCTGACACTATGTGTTTCCTGGTATTGTATAGATCTGACACTATGTGTTTCCTGGTATTGTATAGATCTGACACTATGTGTTTCCTGGTATTGTAGAGATCTGACACTATGTGTTTCCTGGTATTGTAGTAGAGATCTGACACTATGTGTTTCCTGGTATTGTATAGATCTGACACTATGTGTTTCCTGGTATTGTATAGATCTGACACTATGTGTTTCCTGGTATTGTATAGATCTGACACTATGTGTTTCCTGGTATTGTATAGATCTGACACTATGTGTTTCCTGGTATTGTAGAGATCTGACACTATGTGTTTCCTGGTATTGTAGAGATCTGACACCATGTGTTTCCTGGTATTGTAAAGATCTGACACTATGTGTTTCCTGGTATTGTATAGATCTGACACTATGTGTTTCCTGGTATTGTAGAGATCTGACACTATGTGTTTCCTGGTATTGTAAATATCTGACACCATGTGTTTCCTGGTATTGTAAAGATCTGACACTATGTGTTTCCTGGTATTGTATAGATCTGACACTATGTGTTTCCTGGTATTGTAGAGATCTGACACTATGTGTTTCCTGGTATTGTAGAGATCTGACACTATGTGTTTCCTGGTATTGTAAATATCTGACACCATGTGTTTCCTGGTATTGTATAGATCTGACACCATGTGTTTCCTGGTATTGTAAAGATCTGACACTATGTGTTTCCTGGTATTGTAGAGATCTGATACTATGTGCCCAAATTAGGAATCATAGTAGGAATAACTACTTATCTGTTAGAAAGCTCCCCAAAACCTCTGAGGTGATAACAGGACAGCTGTTAAATCCCTCAATATACCATTCTAACACAGGACAGCTGTTAAATCCCTCTATATACCATTCTAACACAGGACAGCTGTTAAATCCCTCTATATACCATTCTAACACAGGACAGCTGTTAAATCCCTCTATATACCATTCTAACACAGGACAGCTGTTAAATCCCTCTATATACCATTCTAACACAGGACAGCTGTTAAATCCCTCTATATACCATTCTAACACAGGACAGCTGTTAAATCCCTCTATATACCATTCTAACACAGGACAGCTGTTAAATCCCTCTATATACCATTCTAACACAGGACAGCTGTTAAATCCCTCTATATACCATTCTAACACAGGACAGCTGTTAAATCCCTCTGTATACAGTCCCATTCTAACACAGGACAGCTGTTAAATCCCTCTATATACAGTCCCATTCTAACACAGGACAGCTGTTAAATCCCTCTATATACCATTCTAACACAGGACAGTTGTTAAATCGTTCTATATACCACAGGAGAGCTGTTAAAGCATGCTGTCTTTATGAGTTGTTATTATGTATTATTATCAGGATATGGATTGTCTAAACATTTCTGTAAGTACCCAGTTTCATTTTCTTCCTCTACTGCTGCAGCATCTCTGTGTGATGTTAGGAGATACTGGGTAGAGGTAGCAGGGAGATAAACTCTCTGTGTGATGTTAGGAGATACTGGGTAGAGGTAGGAGGGAGATAAACTCTCTGTGTGATGTTAGGAGATACTGGGTTGTTGTAGCAGGGAGATAAACTCTCTGTGTGATGTGAGGAGATACTGGGTAGAGGTAGGAGGGAGATAAACTCTCTGTGTGATGTTAGGAGATACTGGGTAGTGGTAGCAAGGAGATAAACTCTCTGTGTGATGTTAGGAGATACTGGGTAGTGGTAGCAGGGAGATAAACTCTCTGTGTGATGTGAGGAGATTCTGGGTTGTGGTAGGAGGGAGATAAACTCTCTGTGTGATGTTAGGAGATACTGGGTAGAGGTAGGAGGGAGATAAACTCTCTGTGTGATGTGAGGAGATTCTGGGTTGTGGTAGGAGGGAGATAAACTCTCTGTGTGATGTTAGGAGATACTGGGTAGAGGTAGGAGGGAGATAAACTCTCTGTGTGATGTCAGGAGATTCTGGGTAGTGGTAGCAGGGAGATAAACTATCTGTGTGATGTTAGGAGATTCTGGGTAGTGGTAGGAGGGAGATAAACTCTCTGTGTGATGTCAGGAGATTCTGGGTAGTTGTAGCAGGGAGATAAACTCTCTGTGTGATGTTAGGAGATACTGGGTAGTGGTAGTAGGGAGATAAACTATCTGTGTGATGTTAGGAGATTCTGGGTAGTGGTAGCAAGGAGATAAACTCTCTGTGTGATGTTAGGAGATACTGGGTAGTGGTAGCAGGGAGATAAACTCTATGTGTGATGTGAGGAGATTCTGGGTTGTGGTAGGAGGGAGATAAACTCTCTGTGTGATGTCAGGAGATTCTGGGTAGTGGTAGCAGGGAGATAAACTATCTGTGTGATGTTAGGAGATTCTGGGTAGTGGTAGGAGGGAGATAAACTCTCTGTGTGATGTCAGGAGATTCTGGGTAGTTGTAGCAGGGAGATAAACTCTCTGTGTGATGTTAGGAGATACTGGGTAGTGGTAGTAGGGAGATAAACTATCTGTGTGATGTTAGGAGATACTGGGTAGTTGTAGCAGGGAGATAAACTCTCTGTGTGATGTTAGGAGATACTGGGTAGAGGTAGGAGGGAGATAAACTGTCTGTGTGATGTTAGGAGATACTGGGTAGTTGTAAATGGAGATAAACTCTGTGGGATGTTAAGAGTTAGTTGGTAGTGGTAGGAGGGAGATAAACTCTGTGTGATGTTAAAAGTTAGTTAGTAGTGGTAGGAGGGAGATAAACTCTCTGTGTGATGTTAGGAGATACTGGGTAGTGGTAGGAGGGAGATAAACTTTCTGTGTGGTGAAAGGCTCTTTATACGGGGCTAACCATGAGGGAGAAAACAGGTATAGTATCTATGCCCATGGGGCCGATTCCAACCAGAGTTAAGTGTGGGTAAATGGAACGTAATTCCCTTTTTATGCACTTTTCTCTCTACGCATATTCTGACCATGACCTTAAGCATGAGATTAGCATGTTATTAACCCGCTATTCATTTGGGGTGAAGATCAAAGAAATGAAGTTTTTATGGAGTTGTATCTACAGACACGTTCTATTCTGACGTTCACTAAACTCCCTCATTATTCCACCACCTTTACACACCAGGAACCCATGAAGGAGGTCAACCTGCCAGTTCCAAGTGGAAAAGATAATCTACTTTCTTTTTGTCCGATAGAAATAACAGCATTCTGGGGCCTCCCGAGTGGTGCAGCGGTCTAAAGCACTGCATCACAGCTCTAGGGGAGTCCTGGGTTCGATCCTAGGCTGTGTCACAACCCGGCCGTGATCGGGAGTCCCATAAGGTGGCGCACCGTTGGCCCAGCGTCGTCCGAGTTAGGGGAGGATTTGGCCGGCGGGGGTTTTAGTTGGCTCATCGCCCTCTAGCGACTCCTTGTGGCGGTCCAGAGGCCTGCAGGCTGACATCGTCATCAGTTGAACGGTGTTTCCTCTGACACATTGGTGCGGCGGGCTTCCGGGTTAAGCAGGTGGATGTTAAGAAGTGCGGTTTGGCGGGTCATGTTTCGGAGGACTCGTGTCTCGACCTTCGTCTCCCGAGTTCATTGGGGAGAGTTGCAGCAATGACACAAGATCGATAAAGGGGGTAAAAAAAAAACATTCTCCATCCCCTGTAATTTATAAATGGATGAGAGCTGTTGATAAGATCTGTATAAATGAGTAATCAGTTTAGAGAAAGGGATTGTAAATACAGATAGTAGCTGTTTTAGATACATTTTTCTTATAATCCCTGGAGACCAATGTGAAACCAGCCATATGGAAGCAAACTGGAAATCATGACCAATGTGAAACCAGCCATATGGAAGCAAACTGAAAATCATGTCAACAGGACATGTATTGCGGCCCCTTTTTCCACAGTGAAGTAGGCTCTTAATAGCTGGGCCGTTATTTCCGAATTGTAATTGTGAACCCTCATAATTTGCGTGGATGAAATTGAGACCCAAGTTATAGTCTCCTGTAGGGCTGAACCTGCCCAGATGATGTATGAGCTATAGTCTCCTGTAGGGCTGAACCTGCCCAGATGATGTATGAGCTATAGTCTCCTGTAGGGCTGAACCTGCCCAGATGATGTATGAGCTATAGTCTCCTACCGGGCTGAACCTGTCCAGATGATGTATGAGCTATAGTCTCCTACCGGGCTGAACCTGTCCAGATGATGTATGAGCTATAGTCTCCTACCGGGCTGAACCTGTCCAGATGATGTATGAGCTATAGTCTCCTACCGGGCTGAACCTGTCCAGATGATGTATGAGCTATAGTCTCCTACCGGGCTGAACCTGTCCAGATGATGTATGAGCTATAGTCTCCTACCGGGCTGAACCTGCCCAGATGATGTATGAGCTATAGTCTCCTGTAGGGCTAAACCTGTTCAGATGATGTATGAGCTATAGTCTCCTGTAGGGCTGAACCTGTCCAGATGATGTATGAGCTATAGTCTCCTGTAGGGCTGAACCTGTTCAGATGATGTATGAGCTATAGTCTCCTGTAGGGCTGAACCTGCCCAGATGATGTATGAGCTATAGTCTCCTGTAGGGCTGAACCTGTCCAGATGATGTATGAGCTATAGTCTCCTGTAGGGCTGAACCTGCCCAGATGATGTATGAGCTATAGTCTCCTGTAGGGCTGAACCTGCCCAGATGATGTATGAGCTATAGTCTCCTGTAGGGCTGAACCTGCCCAGATGATGTATGAGCTATAGTCTCCTACCGGGCTGAACCTGCCCAGATGATGTATGAGCTATAGTCTCCTGTAGGGCTGAACCTGTTCAGATGATGTATGAGTTATAGTCTCCTGTAGGGCTGAACCTGCCCAGATGATGTATGAGCTATAGTCTCCTACCGGGCTGAACCTGCCCAGATGATGTATGAGCTATAGTCTCCTGTAGGGCTGAACCTGCCCAGATGATGTATGAGCTATAGTCTCCTGTAGGGCTGAACCTGCCCAGATGATGTATGAGCTATAGTCTCCTGTAGGGCTGAACCTGCCCAGATGATGTATGAGCTTTAGAATGGTTTAACTACATGCCCCAGGTTATCTATGTTTTTATTTCACAATTTGTATCATGTTAAATATTAGCCACTATCAGGAGCCACCGTTAGTCGTACCCACATACCGGACGTTTATAACCGGAGCCACCGTTAGTCGTACCACCATACCGGACGTTTATAACCGGAGCCACCGTTAGTCGTACCCACATCCCTATCATGTTAAATATTAGACACTATCAGGAGCCACCACCAGTCGTACCCACATCCCTATCATGTTAAATATTAGCCACTATCAGGAGCCACCACCAGTCGTACCCACATCCCTATCATGTTAAATATTAGCCACTATCAGGAGCCACCACCAGTCGTACCCACATCCCTATCATGTTAAATATTAGACACTATCAGGAGCCACCGTCAGTCGTACCCACATCCCTATCATGTTAAATATTAGCCACTATCAGGAGCCACCACCAGTCGTACCCACATCCCTATCATGTTAAATATTAGACACTATCAGGAGCCACCGCCAGTCGTACCCACATCCCTATCATGTTAAATATTAGACACTATCAGGAGCCACCATCAGTCGTACCCACATCCCTATCATGTTAAATATTAGCCACTATCAGGAGCCACCGTCAGTCGTACCCACATCCCTATCATGTTAAATATTAGCCACTATCAGGAGCCACCATCAGTCGTACCCACATCCCTATCATGTTAAATATTAGCCACTATCAGGAGCCACCACCAGTCGTACCCACATCCCTATCATGTTAAATATTAGCCACTATCAGGAGCCACCACCAGTCGTACCCACATCCCTATCATGTTAAATATTAGCCACTATCAGGAGCCACCACCAGTCGTACCCACATCCCTATCATGTTAAATATTAGACACTATCAGGAGCCACCACCAGTCGTACCCACATCCCTATCATGTTAAATATTAGCCACTATCAGGAGCCACCACCAGTCGTACCCACATCCCTATCATGTTAAATATTAGACACTATCAGGAGCCACCGTTAGTCGTACCCACATCCCTATCATGTTAAATATTAGCCACTATCAGGAGCCACCACCAGTCGTACCCACATCCCTATCATGTTAAATATTAGCCACTATCAGGAGCCACCACCAGTCGTACCCACATCCCTATCATGTTAAATATTAGACACTATCAGGAGCCACCACCAGTCGTACCCACATCCCTATCATGTTAAATATTAGCCACTATCAGGAGCCACCGCCAGTCGTACCCACATCCCTATCATGTTAAATATTAGCCACTATCAGGAGCCACCGTCAGTCGTACCCACATCCCTATCATGTTAAATATTAGACACTATCAGGAGCCACCGTTAGTCGTACCCACATCCTTGTACGTTTATAACTGTCACTTTAGTGTTTGTTTTCTTTCATTGGTAGTTTACATGTTGCATCATTTCATTCCGTTTACCTTTATTTCCTCTTGTCAGTGTCGTTGTTCCATTTCCTGAAAATGGGCGTTTTTTCAATTTCATGGTTGAAACTTGCTGAAAATTGGTTACAGTGTTCCTATCATCTAGTTTAAACAGTACTGCAAAAATGTCACTTCCAGAGTGCACCAAACACGATTTAGAGCTTGTTTATGGAAAAGTGGTGTTTTTTTAATTTCGTGGTTGAAACTTGCTGACAATTGGTTACAGTGTTCCTATCATCTAGTTTAAAGTGGCTAGTGATACATGTATTACATAAAGATGGCAAGATGCAGTAGATGGTATCGAGTACAGTATATACATATACATATGAGATAAGTAATGTAGGGTATGTAAACATTATATTAAGTGGCATTGTTTAAAGTGGTTAGTGATACTCGTATTACTAGCCACTGTTTGACCACCAGGTTTGAACACCAGGTTTTATGGGTATTATGACACCTCCACTGTGGGGCTCTATACCAACTACAGTACTAAGAAGAGCATAGGAAAGGCATGTGTAGGAAAGGCATGTGTAGGAAAGGAATGTGTAGGAAAGGCATGTGTTGGAAAGGCGTGTGTAGGAAAGGCATGTGTAGGAAAGGCATGTGTAGGAAAGGCATGTGTAGGAAAGGCATGTGTTGGAAAGGCGTGTGTAGGAAAGGCATGTGTTGGAAAGGCATGTGTAGGAAAGGCATGTGTAGGAAAGGCATGTGTAGGAAAGGCATGTGTAGGAAAGGCATGTGTAGGAAAGGCATGTGTAGGAAAGGCATGTGTAGGAAAGGCATGTGTTGGAAAGGCATGTGTAGGAAAGGCATGTGTAGGAAAGGCATGTGTAGGAAAGGCATGTGTAGGAAAGGCATGTGTTGGAAAGGCATGTGTAGGAAAGGCATGTGTAGGAAAGGCATGCGTAGGAAAGGCATGTGTAGGAAAGGCATGTGTAGGAAAGGCATGTGTAGGAAAGGCATGTGTAGGAAAGGCATGTGTTGGAAAGGCATGTGTTGGAAAGGCATGTGTTGGAAAGGCATGTGTAGGAAAGGCATGTGTAGGAAAGGCATGTGTAGGAAAGGCATGTGTAGGAAAGGCATGTGTTGGAAAGGCATGTGTAGGAAAGGCATGTGTAGGAAAGGCGTAAATTCCCTGAGTCGGAATAAGAAGGAAGACTAGAAAAGATGCAAACTGGTGTGTGTCTGTATAGGTCAAATACCGTGCAATTCATTTTGTTACGTTACAGCCGTATTCTAAAATGGATTAAATAAATAAAAAATCCTCATCAATCTACAAACAGTACCCCACAATGACAGAGCAAAAAAAAATATCTATAATTTTTTTGAAAATGTACAATATAAGAGAAATACCTTATTTACATAAGTCTTCAGACCCTTTGCTATGAGACTCGAAACTGAGCTCCGGTGCATCCTGTTTCCATTAATCATCCTTGAGATGTTTCTACAACTTGATTGGAGTCCACCTGTGGTAAATTAAATTGATTGGACATGATTTGGAAAGGGCACACACCTGTCTATATAAGGTCCACAGTTGACAGTGCATGTCAGAGCAAAAACCTAGCCATAAGGTCAAAGGAATTGTCTGTAGAGGTCCAAGACAGGAATGTGTTGAGGCACAGATCTGGGGGAAGGGTACCAAAACATTTCTGCAGCATTGAAGGTCACCAAGAACACAGTGGCCTCCACCATTCTTAAATGGAAAAAGTTTGGAATCACCAAGACTCTTCCTAGAGCTGGCCGCCCGGCCAAACTGAGCAATCATGGGAGAGGGGCCTTGGTCAGGGAGGTGACCAAGAACATGATGGTCACTCTGACAGAGCTCCAGAGTTTCTCTGTGGAGATGGGAGAACCTTCCAGAAGGACAACCATCTCTGCAGCACTCCACCAATCCGGCCTTTAAGGTAGAGTGGCCAGACGGAAGCCACTCCTCAGTAAAAGGCACATGACAGCCTGGTTGGAGTTTTCCAAAAGGCACCTAAAGGACTCTTAGATCATGAGAAACTAGATTCTCTGGTCTAATGACATCAAGATGAACTCTTTGGCCAGAATTCCAAGCGCCACGTCTTGAGGAAACCTGGAACCATCCCTACGGTGAATCATGGTGGTGGCAGCATCATGCTGTGGGGATTATTTTCAGCAGCAGGGACTGGGAGACTAGTCAGGATCGAGGGAAAGATGAACGGAGTAAAGTACAGAGAGATCCTTGATGAACACCTGCTCCTAAGCGCTCAAGACTTTAGACTGGGGCGAATGTTGACCTTCCAACAGGACAACGGCCCTAAGCACACAGCCAAGACAATGCAGGAGTGGCTTCGGGACAAGTCTCTGAATGTCCTTGAGTGGCCCAACCAGAGCCCAGACTTGAACCCGATCAAACATCGCTGGAGAGACCTGAAAATAGCTGTGCAGCGACGCTCCCCATCCAACCTGACAGAGCTCGAGAGGATCTGCATAGAACAATGGGAGGAACTCCCCAAACACAGGTGTGCCAAGCTTGTAGCGTCATACCCAAGAAGACTGAAGGCTGTAATCACTGCCAAATGTGCTTCAACAAAGTACTGAGTAAAGGGTCTGAATACTTATGTAAATGTTATATTTCCATTTAATTTTTAATACATTTGCAAAAATGCAAAAATACATTTGCAAAAATGTATAATAAACAGTTTTTGCTGTGTATTTATGGGGTATTCTGTGTAGATTAATGAGACAAGCCATTCATTATTTTAGAATGAGGCTGTAACGTAACAAAATTTGGAAAAAGTCAAGGGGTCTGAATACTTTCCCGAATGCACTGTATTTCTAAATGACTTTTACAGACTTCATTTTGGGAAAACAAATATGCCTTAATAATACTGGATTACATAGAGAAATCATTATACTCATACATTCTACAAGGTGACAGAGTAAGGCGAGTACTGAATGACAAATAAATATGCACGAATCATGAAAAATACATCTAAGTATATCATCTTCAATCTTAATTTATCACTGTTGAAGGCCACTCAAAGCTCTGTTGTCCATTGCAGATCATGTATCAATACCTTTATGAATCTAGTTGGTGATCTCTAAAATTTACCGTATGACTTACTTCAGCAAGTAAAATGACCAACACTTTTCCTCACACGTTCCTTTTTGTTCCTTGAGAATTGGTCCATCAAGACAAAATGGAATTGTAGTGCATAGCAAACACAAACTATCTCTCTCTCTCTCTCTCTCTCTCTCTGTCTCTCTCTCTCTATCGGTCTCTCTCTGTCTCTTTCTCTCTCTGTCTCTGTCTCTCTCTCTCTGTATCTGTCTCTCTCTGTCTCGGTCTCTCTCTCTCTCTCTCTCTCTCTCTCTATCTGTCTCTTTCTCTCTCTCTGTCTCTGTAACTGTCTCTGTCTCTCTGTCTCTCTGTCTCTCTGTCTCTCTGTCTCTCTCTGTCTCTGTCTCTTTCTCTCTCCGTCTCTTTCTCTCTCTCTCTGTATCTGTCTCTGTCTCTTTCTCTCTCTGTCTCTTTCTCTCTCTGTATCTGTCTCTCTCTCTCTCTCTCTCTCTCGGTCTCTCTCTCTCTCTCTCTCTCTCTCGGTCTCTCTCTCGGTCTCTCTCTCTCTCTCTCTCTCTCACACATAATGACAGACACAGTCAGGTAGCGTTGCATTACTGTACAAAATAATTTATTCGTCAGCGTTAAAATCCCATTGCTGCTCTGCTCAAAACACAGAACAATATTGTCCCTCATTTAGAAAAAAAAGAAGCTTTTTTAATACATCAAAACAACAACAAGAAAGGAAAAGATGGTGAAGGGCTGCAACTGTTTTCTTCTTGAGGTCTACAGTATCAAGGATTAGCCGAAGAGGATATAAATAGCACTGACTTTTACACAGAAAATATGAGCAATGGACTCCCCAGTAAAACCCAACGGGGATTTGCTCTACCAGCCAAGTGTCAACAGTAAAAACTCATTATTATGTTCTATTCTTCATGAAACGAGTCCACAGAGTATATCCAGCTAGCTGTTAGCATCGGCCTGTTAAGTTTACTGGGCTTTGCAGGGTAGCAACAAAACTAGTAATATCTGTCAGGAATATCGGTGCACATTTCCTCTGCGTTTGCTTAGACACGGTTTCTGAGTGAAACTTTTTAAAAGTAATTAGCGGCACATGAAAACCAAAGCATGACGTTTGAGCAAAACAAGGTAAGTTTCTACATGGCATCATTACTACACCGTGGCCTCACACAGGCTGTATCCACTGGCTCTCAGTCCCATCAGCAACGTGGACCATTTGCACACAAAATATCACCCGCAACTCACAACAGTTTTATTTTTATTTTCACTCAAACACCAAGACGGTATAATCCAAGGACACTCCAGTGCAATCAGCAAATATAAATGATGTTATTTAACGATAATCGATCAATAATCAATAGTGACTCCTTCGGGGTTATGGGGAGTCACCTTGTTCCTGCTCCCAACCTGCCTCCTGGGTTCTGCAGAGTCCCCCTGGCTTAGTGTCATTTAGGGTAACCCTATTGGATGAGGAAGGAGGAGAAGTTATTATGGAACACATCACGCACAACAATGAACATCACTTCAGTCGCCAGGTCCCCCGTCTAAATGTTCCAGACGTCACAAAGTCCACCTCAGTATGGCTCAGAAGAGAAGGTTAAAGGTCCAAACCGTTTAGGTACACATATTATTTAATTACGTTATAATTCCTATTTGCTTTTGTCCCAATCGAAATAATGATTGTCATCATTGAACAAAAAAATGATAATACTTGTGCTTGTCACAGTTGTATCATATTGCCGCCAGGTCCTCTTCCTGTGCCTCTTGTAGCTCGTTTTGTCTTTCTCCTCATAGGCTACTAAGAGTTGACCGGAGGTTCAAAGGTCATTGAAAAGGTCACAGGGGTCAGCTTAGTGGAAAACCAATCAGAGGAGGGGTGAAAACCATGCGTTGGAAAAAGAAAACTGTCACTGGAGATGAATGGCACCATGCAATATTTATATCAAATCCACCTTCGACGGACGGTCAGACTAAGGTCATATGAGCCAATCACATCGTCCGTCTTCACTGTTCCCTCTCTCTCCGGTTTACCAGTGACTTTCTCATCAAGTTTTTTGGAGGGGAGGTGGGGAAATGTCTTATTTTGCAATTCAAATTAACATATTCATGATGTTGTTGGGTCTGTAATAGTTTCAGAGAGATACCATGCTTGGGCTGAACCCTGTTGGCTGTGTGTTAACCGTTGGGAGACTTCCTTAGCCACTGGAAGATCTGGCGTTGGTAGAGACTGTGCCATCTCACGTTGGCCTCCACGATCTCCACGGCCCGGGCCAACGCTGGCCCCGCTCCACCTCCACTGATCTGGATAAACTCCTTCAGCTGAAGAAGGTAACAGACAGACACAGAGTCAGGTACATGAGGGTAATCCAGGCAACAATCAGCAAGCATACCTGTTGGAAAGGATACTGTGTGTATCTAGTGTCTAGGTAATCTAGATACGTTTAAAGTGCCTTCTGGCACAGGGTAATAATTCAAACGTTAGACCCATCTTCATATAAAACAAAGCTGTAGGGGGGAAGAATTCAGACCAGAGTTACGCGCACGTAAATGTAACTTTATTTCCTTTTCACGCGCTTTTCTTTCTGCGTGTATTCTGACCTTGAATTTATGCGTGGGGAAAAGGTACGCGTTTGGGGTGGAGAGCAAAGAAACTGAGGTGTGGTGGAGGTCTGTCTTCAGATATGCCGCCGTATTCTGACCTTGATTTAATTCCCTCATAATTACACCGCCTTTAAACGCAAGTAAAACGATGAATAAGGTCGAACAACCTGTCGGGTTCCAAGTGAGAGAAAAAAACTGCCACTTTATTCTATATTCTGCAGCCTACATTTGACATCATTCCATCATGATCATCGTTAATCATCGTTAATTTACCTGTCTGTATTTTGTCACGTCAGTGTGGTTGTTCCTGAGGGTCGCTAGCAATAGTGGATCATATTAAACGGAAGATGACAAGTTGTGCAATAATTTGGGACATGTAGCCTTGTTTGAATCGTTATGTAAGTCAGTTTTTTAGGTTCACCAATATATTTTAATGCGTAAAGGCTCTCCAACCATGTTTATGTTTGATTCATTTATCTTCTCCTAACCTTAAATAATCTACAACATCTGATAATTTATAGATTTACCAATTGGTGCTGGAAAGGAGAGGAACATGTGTGTATTCACAGTAGATGGCATTCTTCCATCCCTATTTTGAACCTGTTCTCCTCAAATATATATATTCTGCCAAGAAGATTCTAATTAAAAGTACACACTATTTAAAGAGATAGCACCAGATAAATGTACTGAAAACCCTACTGAATGACAACTTAATGAGAAAATATTTTTGCGCATCATATGGGAGGGTTTTCAGCTGTTGAATTAAATGTATTCAGTGCCCGCAAGGGAGCCACACCTGCAAAGTCAGTTAAGTACCTGCATATGGTAAGTCTGAATACCAACTACTGAGAATCAAAAACACATAAAAAAGGAATCTTCACCTCCCGAGGGGCGCAGCAGTCTAAGGAACTGCATTGCAGTGTGCTAGTGGCGTCACTACAGACACTGGTTCGATCCCAGGCTGTGTCACAGCCGGCCGCGACTGGGAGACCTATGAGGCGGCAGAGAATCGGCCAAGCGTTGTCCGGGTAAGGGGAGGGTTTGGGCGGGCCGGGATGTCCTTGTCCCATCGCGTTCTGTGGCGGGCTGGGCGCATGCACGCTGACACGGTCACCAGGTGTATAATGTTTCCTCCGACACATTGGTGCGGCTGGCTTCCTGGTTTAGCAGGGCAGTGTGTCAAGAAGCGGCTTGGCAGGGCTGTGTTTTGGAGGACGCATGGCTCTCGACCTTCGCTTCGCCCGAGTCCGTATGGGAATTGGAGAGATGGGACAAGACTGTAACTACCAGTTGGGGGGGAAAAAAGTAAATAAAATCTAAATAAAGTAATAGATTTCCTAAGTCTGAATCTGGGCCTAGCTGAATAGAAAAACATGTCGTTTGCTGTGAATTATTACATTGGAAGATAACAGAGACACTTGTGGTCATTACAGAATGAAATAATGTTTAAGAAAGAAGACAAAATATCTCTGGTCCAGATAGGGCGGTGGAGGTCATGACATGTTATTAGCCGGTTATTGTCCCGCAAACAGGCTGCAGGTCTCAGTTATCAGCCGGTT
>NC_092096.1:11854503-11867003 GCF_045679555.1 Salvelinus alpinus
ATTGTCCTGCAAAAAGGCTGCAGGTCTCACCGTAAATGATGGTTAATTAACATAAATGCATTTAGCATCTCCAGGCCTCCTTCCATTCAAGCAGCACACAAGCAGTTGATGAGGACCTTAGGAACATCTAAGGTCTAATAAATCAACTGAATATACATCATCACAATAAATCCATTATTTTAAACAGGTCTAAAGAAAAAGTACGGTATGAAGAAAATGTATTTCAGAAGAACAGGATATGAGTTGTCCTACTGTATGTTATCTGGCTATGTTCCATGCCGTAGGCTGTCGGCTTGTTCATTTAGCAGACGTTATTATACGATTTTATAGTAAGAAGAATATACAGTGATCCCTTGCCACTTCGCGGTTCACTTATCGCGGATTCGCTATTTCGCGGATTTTCATAATGCATTTTTTTTTTTTTTTTGGTGCATTGTGCTCTGCATTCTGATTCGCTAAAAACTCACTCCCGCTTCTTGTATCAAAACATGCTACGAATTGTGCTATCATTTTGTCGTCTCGTGCAGTTATGTGTACGTACATAAAACAGCTTGGCAAATTTACATTAAGTTGGCCAAATTATCTTGTAATTTCGAACATCTCCTAAACCCATAATGTCGACGAAACGGCCTACACGTGAGTCACTGTATTTGTATACATGTAATAGTTGCTAATTGTAAAAAAAAATAAAGTTTTCTATTTCGCGGATTTCACTTATCGCGGGTCATTTTCGGAACGTAACCCCCGCGATAAACGAGGGATTACTGTAATTGAATTTAGCTGAATAAAATAGAAAGGATATTTTTCATATTCTGGAGCGAGATTGAGCGTATGATTTTGAGCGTAGAAGTGATCATTTGAAACAGGTCCTATACACTAGATTTAGAGTTATTTGGCAACTTTAGTTGTGAACGATACAAACCTTAGAATGTGTTAGAAATTAAAACATTTATGGGCTGCATGATGTTACTATTGGCTATCGATGATTTGAAAAAGTTTGTGCTCATTTCCTTGCCTGTCATCATTCTCATCAGCTGGTCATACAGTGCATTCAGGCAGAACAAGGCAGTTAACCCACTGTTCATAGGCCGTCATTGAAAACAAGAATTTGTTCTTAACTGACTTGCCTTTAATTAAAGGTTCAATTTATTTATAAAAAAACGTTAAAAAAGTATTCAGACCCCTTGACTTTTTCCACATTTTGTTACGTTACAGCCGTATTCTAAAATTGATACAATCATTTATTTTCTCTCATCAATCTACACACAAAACCCCATAACGAAAAAGCGAAAACAGGTTTATTGAAATTTTACTTATTTACATAAGTATTCATACCCTTTGCTTTGAGACTTAGAAACTAGGCTCAGGTGCATCCTGTTTCCATTGATCATCCTTGAGATGTTTCTACAACTTGATTGGAGTCCATTTGTGGTCAACTAAATTGATTGGACATGAGTTGGAAAGGCATACACCTGTCTATATAAGGTCCCACAGTTGACAGTGCATGTCAGAGCAAAAACCAAGACATGAGGTCTAAGGAATTGTCCGTAGAGCTCCGAGACAGGATTGTATCAAGGCACAAGATCTGGGGAAGGGTACCAAAACATTTCTTCATCATTCTTAAATGGAAGAAGTTTGGAACGACTAAGACTTCCTAGAGCTGGCCGCCCGGCCAAATTGAGCAATCGGGGGAGAATGGCCTTGGTCAGGGAGGTGACCAAGAACCCGATGGTCACTCTGACAAAGCTCCAGAGTTTCTCTGTGGAGATGGGAGAACCTTCCAGAAGGACAACCATCTCTGCAGAACTCCACCAATCAGGCCTTTATGGTAGAGTGTCCAGACGGAAGCCACTCCTCAGTAAAAGACACATAGCAGCCCGTTTGAAGTTTGCCAAAAGGCACCTAAAGACTCTCAGACCATGAGAAACAAGATTCACTGGTTTGAAGAAAACAAGATTGAACTCTTTGGCCTGAATGCCAAGTGTCACGTCTGGAGGAAACCTGGCACCATCCCTACGGTGAAGCATGGTGCTGACAGCATCATGCTGTGGGGATGTTTTTCAGCGGCAGGGACTGGGAGACTAGTCAGGATCTAGGGAAAGATGAACGGAGCAAAGTACAGAGAGATCCTTGATGAAAACCTGCTCCAGAGCGCTCATGAACTCAGACTGGGGCGAAGGTTCACCTTCCAACAGGACAAAGACCCAAAGCACACAGCCAAGACAATGCAGGAGTGGCTTCAGGGCAAGTTTCTGAATGTCCTTTAGTGGCCCAGCCAGAGCCCGGACTTGAACCCAATTAAACATCTCTGGAGAGACCTGAAAATAGCTGTGCAGCGACGCGCCCCATCCAACCTGATAGAGCTTTGGAGGATCTGCAGAGAAGGAGAGAAACTCCCCAAATACCAGTGTGCCAAGCTTGTAGCGTCATACTCAAGAAGACTCGAGGCTGTAATTGCTGCCAAAGGTGCAACAACAAAGTACTGAGTAAAGTGTCACTTATTTTTTGCAAAAAATTCTACAAACCTGTTTTTGCTTTGTCATTATGGGGCATTGTGTGTAGATTGACGGGAGAAAACATTTAATCCATTTAAAAATAAGTCTGTAACGTAACAATGTGGAAAAATTCAAGGGGTCTGAATACTTTCCCGAATGCACTGTATTTTCACCCATCAGACTATTCTCAATTTAATCTTGTCTTTACTAATATGTCAACATTAGTTTAGATTTAGAATGGCCCTTTATCAAACGGAACAGGAACAGGGGAAAGAGAAAAAATGGTCTCTCCAACCCTGTTCCTGTATCTACCCAGTACTCTGTATGCCATGGTCTCTCCAACCCTGTTCCTGCCTCTACCCAGTACTCTGTATGCCATGGTCTCTCCAACTCTGTTCCTGCATCTACCCAGTACTCTGTATGCCATGGTCTCTCCAACCCTGTTCCTGCCTCTACCCAGTACTCTGTATGCCATGGTCTCTCCTACCCTGTTCCTGCAGCTACCCAGTACTCTGTATGCCATGGTCTCTCCAATCCTGTTCCTGCCTCTACCCAGTACTCTGTATGCCATGGTCTCTCCAACCCTGTTCCTGCATCTACCCAGTACTCTGTATGCCATGGTCTCTCCAACCCTGTTCCTGCCTCTACCCAGTACTCTGTATGTCATGGTCTCTCCAGCCCTGTTCCTGCCTCTACCCAGTACTCTGTATGCCATGGTCTCTCCAACCCTGTTCCTGCATCTACCCAGTACTCTGTATGCCATGGTCTCTCCAACCCTGTTCCTGCCTCTACCCAGTACTCTGTATGCCATGGTCTCTCCAACCCTGTTCCTGCATCTACCCAGTACTCTGTATGCCATGGTCTCTCCAACCCTGTTCCTGCCTCTACCCAGTACTCTGTATGCCATGGTCTCTCCAACTCTGTTCCTGCATCTACCCAGTACTCTGTATGCCATGGTCTCTCCAACCCTGTTCCTGCCTCTACCCAGTACTCTGTATGCCATGGTCTCTCCTACCCTGTTCCTGCAGCTACCCAGTACTCTGTATGCCATGGTCTCTCCAATCCTGTTCCTGCCTCTACCCAGTACTCTGTATGCCATGGTCTCTCCAACCCTGTTCCTGCATCTACCCAGTACTCTGTATGCCATGGTCTCTCCAACCCTGTTCCTGCCTCTACCCAGTACTCTGTATGTCATGGTCTCTCCAGCCCTGTTCCTGCCTCTACCCAGTACTCTGTATGCCATGGTCTCTCCAACCCTGTTCCTGCATCTACCCAGTACTCTGTATGCCATGGTCTCTCCAACCCTGTTCCTGCCTCTACCCAGTACTCTGTATGCCATGGTCTCTCCAACCCTGTTCCTGCATCTACCCAGTACTCTGTATGCCATGGTCTCTCCTACCCTGTTCCTGCAGCTACCCAGTACTCTGTATGCCATGGTCTCTCCAACCCTGTTCCTGCCTCTACCCAGTACTCTGTATGCCATGGTCTCTCCAACCCTGTTCCTGCAGCTACCCAGTACTCTGTATGTCATGGTCTCTCCAGCCCTGTTCCTGCATCTACCCAGTACTCTGTATGTCATGGTCTCTCCAACCCTGTTCCTGCATCTACCCAGTACTCTGTATGCCATGGTCTCTCCAACTCTGTTCCTGTATCTACCCAGTACTCTGTATGCCATGGTCTCTCCAACCCTGTTCCTGCCTCTACCCAGTACTCTGTATGCCATGGTCTCTCCAACCCTGTTCCTGCATCTACCCAGTACTCTGTATGCCATGGTCTCTCCAAACCTGTTCCTGTATCTACCCAGTACTCTGTATGCCATGGTCTCTCCAACCCTGTTCCTGCCTCTACCCAGTACTCTGTATGCCATGGTCTCTCCAACCCTGTTCCTGCCTCTACCCAGTACTCTGTATGCCATGGTCTCTCCAACCCTGTTCCTGCCTCTACCCAGTACTCTGTATGCCATGGTCTCTCCAACCCTGTTCCTGCCTCTACCCAGTACTCTGTATGCCATGGTCTCTCCAACTCTGTTCCTGCATCTACCCAGTACTCTGTATGCCATGGTCTCTCCAACCCTGTTCCTGCCTCTACCCAGTACTCTGTATGCCATGGTCTCTCCTACCCTGTTCCTGCAGCTACCCAGTACTTTGTATGCCATGGTCTCTCCAACTCTGTTCCTGCCTCTACCCAGTACTCTGTATGCCATGGTCTCTCCAATCCTGTTCCTGCCTCTACCCAGTACTCTGTATGCCATGGTCTCTCCAACCCTGTTCCTGTATCTACCCAGTACTCTGTATGCCATGGTCTCTCCAGACCTGTTCCTGCATCTACCCAGTACTCTGTATACCATGGTCTCTCCAACCCTGTTCCTGCAGCTACCCAGTACTCTGTATGCTATGGTCTCTCCAACCCTGTTCCTGTATCTACCCAGTACTCTGTATGCCATGGTCTCTCCAACTCTGTTCCTGTATCTACCCAGTACTCTGTATGCCATGGTCTCTCCAACCCTGTTCCTGCCTCTACCCAGTACTCTGTATGCCATGGTCTCTCCAACCCTGTTCCTGCATCTACCCAGTACTCTGTATGCCATGGTCTCTCCTACCCTGTTCCTGCAGCTACCCAGGACTCTGTATGCCATGGTCTCTCCAACCCTGTTCCTGCCTCTACCCAGTACTCTGTATGCCATGGTCTCTCCAGCCCTGTTCCTGCATCTACCCAGTACTCTGTATGCCATGGTCTCTCCAGCCCTGTTCCTGCCTCTACCCAGGATTCTGTATGCCATGGTCTCTCCAACCCTGTTCCTGTATCTACCCAGTACTCTGTATGCCATGGTCTCTCCAACCCTGTTCCTGTATCTACCCAGGACTCTGTATGCCATGGTCTCTCCAACCCTGTTCCTGCATCTACCCAGTACTCTGTATGCCATGGGCTCTCCAGCCCTGTTCCTGCAGCTACCCAGTACTCTGTATGCCATGGTCTCTCCAACCCTGTTCCTGCATCTACCCAGTACTCTGTACGCCATGGTCTCTCCAACCCTGTTCCTGCCTCTACCCAGTACTCTGTATGCCATGGGCTCTCCAACCCTGTTCCTGCCTCTACCCAGTACTCTGTATGCCATGGTCTCTCCAACCCTGTTCCTGTATCTACCCAGTACTCTGTATGCCATGGTCTCTCCAACCCTGTTCCTGCCTCTACCCAGTACTCTGTATGCCATGGTCTCTCCAGCCCTGTTCCTGCCTCTACCCAGTACTCTGTATGCCATGGTCTCTCCAGCCCTGTTCCTGCCTCTACCCAGTACTCTGTATGCCATGGGCTCTCCAGCCCTGTTCCTGCATCTACCCAGTACTCTGTATGCCATGGTCTCTCCAGCCCTGTTCCTGCATCTACCCAGTACTCTGTATGCCATGGTCTCTCCAGCCCTGTTCCTGCCTCTACCCAGTACTCTGTATGCCATGGTCTCTCCAGCCCTGTTCCTGCCCAGTACTCTGTATGCCATGGTCTCTCCAACCCTGTTCCTGCCTCTACCCAGTACTCTGTATGCCATGGGCTCTCCAACCCTGTTCCTGCATCTACCCAGTACTCTGTATGCCATGGTCTCTCCAGCCCTGTTCCTGCATCTACCCAGTACTCTGTATGTCATGGTCTCTCCAGCCCTGTTCCTGTATCTACCCAGTACTCTGTATGCCATGGTCTCTCCAGCCCTGTTCCTGCAGGTACCCAGTACTCTGTATGCCATGGTCTCTCCAACCCTGTTCCTGTATCTACCCAGTACTCTGTATGCCATGGTCTCTCCAGCCCTGTTCCTGCCTCTACCCAGTACTCTGTATGCCATGGTCTCTCCAACCCTGTTCCTGCAGCTACCCAGTACTCTGTATGCCATGGTCTCTCCAACCCTGTTCCTGCAGCTACCCAGTACTCTGTATGCCATGGTCTCTCCAACCCTGTTCCTGCATCTACCCAGTACTCTGTATGCCATGGTCTCTCCAACCCTGTTCCTGCCTCTACCCAGTACTCTGTATGCCATGGTCTCTCCAACCCTGTTCCTGCCTCTACCCAGTACTCTGTATGCCATGGTCTCTCCAACCCTGTTCCTGCCTCTACCCAGTACTCTGTATGCCATGGTCTCTCCAACCCTGTTCCTGCAGCTACCCAGTACTCTGTATGCCATGGTCTCTCCAACCCTGTTCCTGCCTCTACCCTGTACTCTGTATGCCATGGTCTCTCCAACCCTGTTCCTGCATCTACCCAGTACTCTATGTCATGGTCTCTCCAGCCCTGTTCCTGTATCTACCCAGTACTCTGTATGCCATGGTCTCTCCAGACCTGTTCCTGCCTCTACCCAGTAATCTGTATGCCATGGTCTCTCCAACTCTGCTCCTGCAGGTACCCAGTACTCTGTATGCCATGGTCTCTCCAACCCTGTTCCTGTCTCTACCCAGTACTCTGTATGCCATGGTCTCTCCAACCCTGTTCCTGCCTCTACCCAGTACTCTGTATGCCATGGTCTCTCCAGCCCTGTTCCTGCCTCTACCCAGTACTCTGTATGTCATGGTCTCTCCAGCCCTGTTCCTGTATCTACCCAGTACTCTGTATGCCATGGTCTCTCCAACCCTGTTCCTGCCTCTACCCAGTGCTTAATTTGAGAAACCAAGTGAAATCTGTTCGGGAACATCGACAGTAACATGTTTTCACAACAAAATATATTTCAATGAAGTGTTGACAGCTCTTCTTTCTGCGTGCCGGAGAAAGGAATGAAGAAGAGAGAGGAGGAGATGGAATCGTACGGTGGTGAGATATTCTGTAGCTAAAGACAATGTGTCAGCCTATTATTTATCAAAATATTAAAAAGTACCTATTACTATGCTATTCAAAATCAAATACAAATCCCCTATAGTTGTAGGCAAACTCTAAATGTGTTTAATTTAGGCTAGATCAATTATGTACCAAAAGAATCTGCCGTGTGTAATATGCAGTAGGCTATGTATTGTATAACAGCACAATTATTATTTTAATTCATGTTTCTTTTTCAGGCTTGGGCTCATATATAGGCCTACTGTATCCATAAACTGTAATCTGCAGACGGGTTGTTTTGAATTACTCCCAGACACAAAAACAAACAGGAAGTTTCCTTTTGAAGTTCAGAACTTCAGAAAAGCTTTTTTTAGCCAATTAGCGACTGCAGAGAACAAATAACAAGAAACTGGTACAGTCTAAGCATCCCTTTAAGGTTTAGGTCTCTTCTCTGTGGTTCTGTCAGTGGGATTACTGGACTGGTACTGATGCCCCCTGATCAGGGAGAAAAACACTATTACTTAAAAAAAAAATATATATATTACTTTAGGGGTGAGAAATAAAGGTATGCTTTTAGAAAACGTTTTGAATTTAATGTAGACTCTGTACCAGACTGTCTCCATCAAATCAATGTTAAGACAATTTAACAGAGCAGGACGGATTAGTAAATGTTATATACCTGTACTAATCATACTGCTTTTTAAAATGACAAAATCCCCAAGTTGGCATATATTCAGATTTCTTTCACATTTTTAATAGTGTAATTTACAATGTACTTAAATGTAACCTATCATACAATAAGCCATCTGCAGTTTGTTACTGAAGACGGGGATACCTGAGTGAACCTTAAATAAACGTACCTCATTCAGCTCTGTGTCTGTGTTTAGGAATTCAGTCACCCCACTGATGAGCTTAGAATTCATGAATAAGGCCTCACCGTACCTAAACATGGAGAACAGACTTTTGTGAAGAAAGGCTTTGACAAACACTGTTGTTCTATTGAGGCTTCGCTGAACACCGTACCAAAGAGCTCTGGGGCAGATTAACAATCAAAAATGTCCTTTTCATTCACTTCTACTGTATCTGGAATCTAATCTACTGTAATCACAACACAATACATTTAATGATACTCTACAAAATCCACAAGTACTGTATATGAATTTGGCAATAAATGGTTAAATAGATTAACTATAATGCAAAATAACCACTGAATTATTCAAACATATATGAGATATAAGTAGAAATAATTTACCCTAAAATATATATGACATACATACGATACAATAATATCTACTTCATTGTCCATGTACATTTATATTCATTCACTATAAAACATCACTATGGAAACACAGGAACACTATAATACATCACTATGGAAACACAGGAACACTATAATACATCACTATGGAAACACAGGAACACTATAATACATCACTATGGAAACACAGGAAGACTATAATACATCACTATGGAAACACAGGAAGACTATAATACATCACTATGGAAACACAGGAAGACTATTATACATCACTATGGAAACACAGGAAGACTATTATACATCACTATGGAAACACAGGAACACTATAATACATCACTATGGCAACACAGGAACGTTAGTACACAAGTCACACATATTACAGTCTCTGAGGCCTTGAATCTCTTACCGTGAATTCAAGATGTCCCACTTCTCCCTGAAGTACCTCCAGGCTAAGTGTCTTCCATGCGGGTTCCGTCCCACGTGGATGATGACATCGATGACATCTTGATCTGGGACCAAATCTGAGCTCAGAGAAAGATTCAGCAACCTGGAGGACAAGAAGAAGAAGAAGAGCTGTGAATAAAAGAGTGTATATTATTGTCCTCATACAGGACACTGTTTATTTAGGGAATCATCCTCACAATGGTACATCTGGTGAGAGTACAAAAAGACATGGTTACCTCTTACTAAATTCACAAGTTTGAAGTATTCTGTGGGTAATGTAGTCCAGCAGTAATCTGACTGAAACCGTCTTTGGGTGATGTAGTCCAGCAGTAATCTGACTGAAACCGTCTTTGGGTAATGTAGTCCAGCAGTAATCTGACTGGTACAGTCTGTGGGTGCTGTAGTCCAGCAGTAATCTGACTGATAAAGTCTTTGGGTGCTGTAGTCCAGCAGTAATCTGACTGGTACAGTATGTGGGTGCTGTAGTCCAGCAGTAATCTGACTGAAACCGTCTTTGGGTGATGTAGTCCAGCAGTAATCTGACTGAAACCGTCTTTGGGTAATGTAGTCCAGCAGTAATCTGACTGAAACCGTCTTTGGGTAATGTAGTCCAGCAGTAATCTGACTGAAACCGTCTTTGGGTGATGTAGTCCAGCAGTAATCTGACTGAAACCGTCTTTGGGTAATGTAGTCCAGCAGTAATCTGACTGGTACAGTCTGTGGGTGCTGTAGTCCAGCAGTAATCTGACTGATAAAGTCTTTGGGTGATGTAGTCCAGCAGTAATCTGATTGATACAGTCTTTGGGTAATGTAGTCCAGCAGTAATCTGACTGATACAATCTTTGGGTGCTGTAGTCCAGCAGTAATCTGACTGATAAAGTCTTTGGGTGCTGTAGTCCAGCAGTAATCTGACTGATAAAGTCTTCTGGCAGTGAAAGTATAACATGGATCGTGTATTTCATGTCAGCAGTCACAATAGACACAGTCAGGCCATAGAGCTTTCAACATCAGTATCAACATCCAGTGGGGGAACAAGATTCCTGGCCTGGCTGAGGTGCTTCTGTCAAGTCAAGTGATCCACTTCTGCTGTTAAACTAGTACATAAAGAGACACATTAAGACAGACGCAGTCTGGAGGAGAACGTTGCTATAGAAACACATTAAGACAGACTCAGTCTGGAGGAGAACGTTGCTATAGAAACACATTAAGACAGACTCAGTCTGGAGGAGAACGTTGCTATAGAAACACATTAAGACAGACTCAGTCTGGAGGAGAACGTTGCTATAGAAACACATTAAGACAGACTCAGTCTGGAGGAGAACGTTGCTATAGAAACACATTAAGACAGACTCAGTCTGGAGAAGAACGTTGCTATAGAAACACATTAAGACAGACTCAGTCTGAAGGAGAACGTTGCTATAGAAACACATTAAGACAGACTCAGTCTGGAGGAGAACGTTGCTATAGAAACACATTAAGACAGACTCAGTCTGGAGGGGAACGTTGCTATAGAAACACATTAAGACAGACTCAGTCTGGAGGAGAACGTTGCTATAGAAACACATTAAGACAGACTCAGTCTGGAGGAGAACGTTGCTATAGAAACACATTAAGACAGACTCAGTCTGGAGGAGAACGTTGCTATAGAAACACATTAAGACAGACTCAGTCTGGAGGAGAAAGTTGCTATAGAAACACATTAAGACAGACTCAGTCTGGAGGAGAACGTTGCTATAGAAACACATTAAGACAGACTCAGTCTGGAGGAGAACGTTGCTATAGAAACACATTAAGACAGACTCAGTCTGGAGGAGAACGTTGCTATAGAAACACATTAAGACAGACTCAGTCTGGAGGAGAACGTTGCTATAGAAACAGATTAAGACAGACTCAGTCTGGAGGAGAACGTTGCTATAGAAACAGATTAAGACAGACTCAGTCTGGAGGAGAACGTTGCTATAGAAACACATTAAGACAGACTCAGTCTGGAGGAGAACGTTGCTATAGAAACACATTAAGACAGACTCAGTCTGGAGGAGAACGTTGCTATAGAAACACATTAAGACAGACTCAGTCTGGAGGAGAACGTTGCTATAGAAACACATTAAGACAGACTCAGTCTGGAGGAGAACGTTGCTATAGAAACACATTAAGACAGACTCAGTCTGGAGGAGAACGTTGCTATAGAAACAGATTAAGACAGACTCAGTCTGGAGGAGAACGTTGCTATAGAAACAGATTAAGACAGACTCAGTCTGGAGGAGAACGTTGCTATAGAAACACATTAAGACAGACTCAGTCTGGAGGAGAACGTTGCTATAGAAACACATTAAGACAGACTCAGTCTGGAGGAGAACGTTGCTATAGAAACACATTAAGACAGACTCAGTCTGGAGGAGAACGTTGCTATAGAAACACATTAAGACAGACTCAGTCTGGAGGAGAACGTTGCTATAGAAACACATTAAGACAGACTCAGTCTGGAGGAGAACGTTGCTATAGAAACAGATTAAGACAGACTCAGTCTGGAGGAGAACGTTGCTATAGAAACAGATTAAGACAGACTCAGTCTGGAGGAGAACGTTGCTATAGAAACACATTAAGACAGACTCAGTCTGGAGGAGAACGTTGCTATAGAAACACATTAAGACAGACTCAGTCTGGAGGAGAACGTTGCTATAGAAACAGATTAAGACAGACTCAGTCTGGAGGAGAACGTTGCTATAGAAACAGATTAAGACAGACTCAGTCTGGAGGAGAACGTTGCTATAGAAACACATTAAGACAGACTCAGTCTGGAGGAGAACGTTGCTATAGAAACACATTAAGACAGACTCAGTCTGGAGGAGAACGTTGCTATAGAAACACATTAAGACAGACTCAGTCTGAAGGAGAACGTTGCTATAGAAACACATTAAGACAGACTCAGTCTGGAGGAGAACGTTGCTATAGAAACACATTAAGACAGACTCAGTCTGGAGGAGAACGTTGCTATAGAAACACATTAAGACAGACTCAGTCTGGAGGAGAACGTTGCTATAGAAACACATTAAGACAGACTCAGTCTGGAGGAGAACGTTGCTATAGAAACACATTAAGACAGACTCAGTCTGGAGGAGAACGTTGCTATAGAAACACATTAAGACAGACTCAGTCTGGAGGAGAACGTTGCTATAGAAACACATTAAGACAGACTCAGTCTGGAGGAGAACGTTGCTATAGAAACACATTAAGACAGATACCATGTATCAGCAGCCTCAGAAAGTATGAAGCTGACGAGACCGTATCAAATGTAGATATATCCGGTTATGCAAATGAGAGGAACATGTCGAGCAGGCAACAGAAATGATATTACAGAAAAAGACGCCGCCACGGTGTATAGGTTTCCAATCTGCATTTACATGCAGGGAGGGTAACCACGACACGTTGCTTCACCAGGAACTCACACTTCTTTTTGTTCTGATATATATCCTCTGTTTCTCTTCACCATGTTACTCTGTGCTCTTGACCTGATA